>NC_063055.1:20125332-20425332 GCF_018812025.1 Megalobrama amblycephala | reverse complement strand
AAAGCCGACTGCAGCAGTGTAAACGCGAAGAGAAGAAGCTGAAAGAGCTGCAGGATGTGATACTGAAACACCGCATCAACCACGGCTGTGTCTCTCCACAGACCTGCTATTCATCCAGACAGAGAGGTCAGCCAATCAGAAGCTATTGTTTATCATATAATCTAAATGTAAGCATTACAAAAGTGATTGACTGTATTATTTAAATGATTATGATCTTATTTGTTGTCCATTTCAGATCTTTGTATGTCTGATGACAGCTCACTGTCTGACGCTGTTGCCTTGGATGATGGTAAGTGAGCGACCCTTTATTTTCTGGTTAAAATAAACTTAAACTCAAACTTTTTGCTAGAATGTTGCCAGTGTCGGAAAACTGTCCTTTATCGACAGATTCCGACTCTGCTCCCTTTTCTCCGGCTGTTCTGGGGTCTTCCACAGACAGCAGCATCCAGCGATTGACACTCTTACCCAATAATGGTCCAAAGCAGTCGAGCTCCAGCTCCAGTCTGGACTATGATGCCTCACCCATCCAGAACTCTCCATGGAAGGAATCCAGCTTGGACCAGCCCTACCAGAAACAAAAACCATCTCACTCCGCCTGCAGCAGCCGCTCAAGGTATTATGGGATATTCTAGCTTTGAACCAAGTGATAGGAGTAAATATGCAAGCATTTACTTTGTGTTGTCAGAGCTGTTTTATAGGGACTTACAGAGCATTTGGTTAACATATACATTATTGTTCAAAAGTTTAGGGTTGGTAAGATTTTTAAAAATGTTTGTGAAAGGACTCTCTTATGCTCAACAAGGCTGCATTTATTTATCTTTTGATTACTGATAACAAATAAAAAAAATTGAATTTTAGTTAAAATTTATTTAAAAATAGATATCTTTGGTAAAATATAAATGTTTTTACTGTCACTTGTAATCAATTTAATACATCCTTGCTGAATAAAAGTATTCATTTCTTTAAAAAAAAAAATGTACCGACCCCAATCTTGTTAATGGTAGTGTAATAGGTCACCATTATTGAACAAATCAGGTTTGATTTTACTAATCAAAGAGCTTTTGTTGTTACACTGTTGATCCAGTAAGCTGGTTTGAGGTTAAAACAATATACCAAAGAACTATTAGTGTCTTTTTTTATTAGATACATTTATCAGTATATAATCATAATTATTTCATAATGATCTCATGAATTGCTTCCTCTGTGTCAGCAGCAGTCCAACAGGCTCACCAACAGACATGAGAATGGCAGAACTTCCTCCAGCACCCCAGTTTGTGTTTAAAAGTCTGCCAGTGCGGAACAATCAGCCAAACAGCGCCCCCTCCACCCCAGAGCTGCCACTGCGCCGACAGTTCTCTCAGTCCTTCAGGTAATTAATATACAAATTAAAGTCACCACTGGCATTCCAGCATTGTATTAATGCTGTTCGTATTTAATGACAGCTGAATATCCATAGAGTTTGATGTTAGTATGTTGATCAGCTAAAGGCTTGATAATCTGATAAACATAAATAGATAACATAAACAAATATTTGGGAAACCAGTCAAATTTACTTGCATTGATATTAAGTTTATTAATGATCAACATTTCTATTTCTATTCTATCTGCCATTTTGTACTTTTTCACTGAGCTTATCATAGCAAATTGTTTACCTTACTGATCTGATATTATCTCCTGTCAAATAGACTTCCCAGAAGCAAACCAGAATTGACCAAGGCCAGCTCAGAACTGGGACGGGGCCGGACCAAGTTGCCTCGTCGACGAGTGACCGATTTTGCGTTAGCCTACTCAGTTCAACGTTTATATCAGTGCAGCTCTGAAGACAGCAGCTCCGAGCTTTCCATTTCCTCATATAGCAGTTCCTCCAGCCGAGAGACAACCGCCGAGGCGCCTAAACCATGTCCGCCACCATACGGCTACCATCGCACTGCTCCAAATAAAGCACCAGGCCAGCTCAACACCAACAGCCCACCCAAAAATAACAACAACAACCCACCTCACCTCATGGCCGGCCCCAGTCAAGTGAAGATTAACAACAGGACACCACTTCAGGCAGACATGGGGAGGCTGCAACTTGGACCGAATTCACAATCTGGTACCGTGCATAGTAATAAACCCCAACAAGTGGAGGTTACTTCACCCAAACGGATTCTCAAGCCTCCCCCGCCGTACACAAAGGTGGTACGCACAACATCGCTAAGAGAGTACCCCAATCATCCCAGCCGGGTGCTTCCTCGAGAAATGGTATCAGGAGAGCTTAAAACCTGGCACCAGAAAAACAATTTAGCTGTGTCCAAACACCGCTCACTTGAACGGCAAGGATCGATTCGAATTAAGCGCCCAGAGCCGCCACCCTACCACCAGATTCCCTCTCAAAAACAGGTAAAGACATGTACAGTATATGCATTTATCAGTACCAATTTCGCAAACTAAGCATCACGAATGAAAGCTGTTCTTGGCAGTTAACTAATGAACAGTCTTGTGTTTCTTTCCAGGTTTCTCAGAAAGTGATTCTGCAAAGGGCTTCCGATGGAACGCCGCTGCAGTGGTATGAAGAGGAAAACTCCGAGATTGTGAGTCAGGTGTAAACCAGGTAGAAGAAACCAGGAGGAAATTACACAGAGAATAAGTGAACTCCTTGTACACCTTCTTTAGTTTTATTTATTGAGCCAATGGACTCATTGATGTAGCCTGATAGTGAAAATTATGTTAATTCTCACCAAGACTTTTTGACCAAGTTGGAGCTGAGCCAGTAAAATATACGCCTCAATTCCATATATGCCTACATTTGTGATTAAATTTCAAGTCTAAGACTTCCTTGTAAGGCATCATGCCAGATATTTATGATGAATGTATAATATAATGGTAATTTTATTGATGTCAGGAGGGTGTGGCTTACTTTTGCAAATGACTGATGAATGCCTTCATGGAAATGACATCATTTAGTATGTATCTGTGTCTGGTACACGATTCTTCATAATGAAAGTATTACGTAATATCTTAGTTTCCCCATTATTTTATTTAATTTAACACATTATGAATTAATATATTATTTTTCCATATTATTTTTTATTTGTGAATTAATATTGCCCCTTTGCTAACTCATTTTTTAAATTAGTGAAATGCTCTGCTACTGTAATATGCATTGTAATAATAATCCATCTGTGAGTCTTAATAATACCAAATGTAGATATTTTCCTTCATGTTTGTACACTAATTATGAAATATATTTTATATTATTTATAATACACTTTAATAAACAATCTCACAGATCATCACTAGTATGTCTTGTGTATTTTTGTCATATTTTCAAATATTTAATTTACATTGAATAAAACAGTTGTATAATATACATTGACATAAGTGCTAGTGCAAGATTTTTATTCTGAGACCATTTCCAAACTATACATTTAAGAGTTTTCCGTAAAACAGTTAAAACATCGACCAAACAGTAACCAAAAGCTATCAACAGTACTTTTAACAATTTCTATGGATATTTATTATAATTTTTTCACATCCATAAGACAGGTGTTTGCAGCAGCCACACTAATATGGCTAATATTATGATTGAGCAAAGAACAGTGAGGTAGATGGCCAAGATTATCCAGCGGCAGTGATACATCCATTGCATCAGGGGGCGCTGTCTGCAGGCGGAGTCACAAACAATACAAGTGATCAGTGAGTTCAGAAAAAAATGCATTAATAATTCAATAAATAAAAGAATAAGCTAGTAAATAAGCAGTATGTGTATTAAGTATTAAGTGTAACTCACAAGCTAATGACACATCTATCACAGTCTCTGAGGTCGTGCTCAGATCTCTTGAGCCCGACATGACTCTGCTCCAGCGCCGCCTTCCTCCTCAGCCTTTGATGAGGTAACGCTGCCAGTGAGCTTGTGTTTCTGTTATTTTAATAATTATTAAATAATTAATAAACCACTATTTGACTGTAGCAGACATAAAATCAACAGTCTAAGGGGCCGTTTACACAACACCGTTTTGTAACACCCAAGCTGGTGGTGCTGGTGGAACAGCTAATGACCAGTATGGACCAGCTACCAGTTTGAGTTGTATTTTGAAACCCGATTTCAAACCCTACTGGAAAAAACAAGTTTTTGAAAACGATACCATTATCGGCTCCATGTAAACAACAAAAATGCAGATTTGCGAAAAAGGTCACATCATGCGCATGCGTATTACGTGCTCAGTCTATATATGCATAATGTTTCTTTACAAAGTGACTACTGGCCTGTCATTTATTACACAGCGTTTTTAGTCATTTTTGCGAATCCTTGTGAACGGTGATCGTTTTGACAACGTTGTTGTCTGTACGTGAAATAAGCAAAGGAAAAACATTTCCGTTTTTAGTACATTGTTGTTGTGTACACCCTGAATTTATTCATGAAAGTTCTTCTCCAGGATTTTTAAAAGCAATGTGCCCATGTTTTAAGTGACCTACTTTTTTACATAGAAGGGGTCCTGCTCAAGTCTCAGAGTCTGGCTGGGAAGAATTTGGGCAGAGGATGTCTCCTCAGGGTCATTCACCATGGCAGTTTGTGAGGGACTGTCCTCTCGAGGTGCTGCTTGCCTTAAGAAGTGTGAGACTTTGGATATGGTATCAGAACATAAAAGTCAACCAATTTTACTTTCAAAATGTTATGTATTTTAGAGTAAAAGATATATCATATGTAAAAAGAAAAACATTAGGACAGGACTTCACTAGGGTCAAATTTAAATTTCATTTTGACGAAATGGCAAAAATTCACCATGTACTTTCTAAACGCATGTTATTTATCTTACTGTGAATTGTTCAACAACACATTTCATTTAAAAAAACCAAGTCTCCACCCTACGTTTTTTTCTTTTTCAATAATCTGTTTCAGTCAGATGTATGTCACAATAGAGTGCTGTAGTGATGATTTTGGAAAGCCAACCCAGAAGTTAGCATCACCTTGGTTCCCTTGACAAAACCCAATAGGATTTTCCACAGAATATGCTCTGCGACCACAAAATTTAGATTTTTACAGGTTTTGTTCAACTTTTATGAATTCTGAAGCCTAATTGCAATCGCCAGAAGTAGAAAAACAACAACACGGTCGCATCATTAAGCTTCAAACCACTCTTTCGGTAATTTTCCCTGGAAGTTTGAGGTGGAGTATGATTACAAACACAACAAGGCCGTGAAAGCAGACTAGCGAGTAGATGAGTTTTCCTGTTCGGGCGTAATGATGTTTAATGTCCCTGACAACCCCTGTAGTCCCATTTAGCCATTTGTTAGTGAAAGCCAAGTGAAAAAAAAGCATTAGTGGGGTATTAGTTATGTATTTTATGTTGTATAATAAAACTCATAATTCATTTCCGGCTTTCGGCCTACAAAAACAAGTCATTCCTGCAGCGCTCTAAACAGAAAAAAAGTTCTGTTGCTACAGATTTTAAACATATACTGTATCCAAATTACCCTCTGTCCACTAGAAGGCAGTCTTCTGTGTGGTCTGGTTTCTTTGTGTTTGATTCTCTGTCACTGATCTCATTGGACACTGAAGATAATAAAGCTTCTAACTCCATTACTTTTTGTCTCTTTAAATAAAAGAGAAACAAAGTACAGTTAAACTAAATTTAGACTGATAACATCTGATGTTTATTGTGGTTAAAATGTAATTGAGTGAACGAAACTCATTTGGCACAACCTGGATTTGCTTTGTGATGACATTTGTACTGATTCTACGCCGTAAATGTGGCTGAGAGTGAGACAGAAGAGAAAAGAGACAGGTGTTATCAATCAGTTAATACTCTAACAAATCATTTAATTCACACTAAACTACAAATTATTTATATATCTACATAAATAAAAAAAACAAAAACAAAAATTTAATTGAAAAAGACATTTGTAATAAAACTGAACTAGTATGCAATCAGTACCTTCTGTGAGTCTTTTTCCAGCTTGTCAACAGAGTCAATTTCCTCTGCAGTAATAAAAAATAAATAAATAAATAAAAAATTCAAAATGCAGGTGGATGCATCACAACTTTAACATCATGAGAGAACCCGAATGGGTGTTCTCCTACCCCACTGCTCAGAGACATATTGCTCTCGGCTGCTTTTCTCCATTTGTTTCTTCATTTCCTCCAATTCAACGCTGTTTCTCTCGTGGCGGAGCTTCAGGTTCTCCACATGAGCCACCATCAGTTCCACTGCATGGCTCACTTTAGCCTCCTACTCACAGAGACAGAATTGGATTTTACATATTAAAAGGCCATTTATTGAACTTCCAACTTAGTGGGACCCACTGTAATGTTCTCTGGCTTTGCTATCCAGGGTAAAATCACGTATGAACCGATACCTGATGCACTGCCCCAAGAACCTCTGCTGTGTTGGAGATTCGTCCGATGGTGCCCCCGATAATGTTAAGACACAGCTCAAGACGCTGGAGGAGCCCGGCCCGTTTGATATCTAAACACATTCCCTTGAGTGTCTAGTGAAAAAAAAAAAACACTCCAAGAATTGGCAAAGGTTGAATCCAAAAAAATAAATAATAAAAAAAAAGCTTTTCTCAGACTGTAGTCATACCTCAATTATTTCCATGCCTCTTTCCACTTCCAGTTTGAGGTTGTCCTCAGCATTGTCCCGAGCGTGTTCCTCCGTCTCCAGCCTTTGACACAGAGTGAACTGGTCACAGCGAAAGGCCACAGACAGCCGAGAGAAAGCAGCCTGTGACCGCAGCAAAAAATTTAGGGAAAAAAATAAGAAATATTTAACATACTTAGAAATATATTTAAATAAGATTAAAAATAAATAAAAACAATCAAAATAAAACACACAAAAAAAGATTAAATATTTTTTTAACCTGCATGTCCTGTGACATCAGATATCCGTGAACATGTGAATGGGTTGTTAAATTATTGAAATATTATCGAAAAATTGGGTAATAGGCCTACTTTAATGAAGTATTTTAGATCAAAGGGTTTCAGCTGACAAAAAATTTAAGAATCCCTGATCCCTGAAGGTGAGCAAAAAACTGATTTCAAAACTGAATTCAAATGAATTTTAATTGAATTCAATAAAAATGCATTTATTTAGATAAAAAAATGAATCTACATAGAAAAAAAAAAAAGTTATACCACACTTGAAAGTAGGGCTGTGCGATATATCGCATTTCGTCAGTAAAGCCGGTTCCCTGACTACCGCTAAATCGCCATCACCTGCTTTCAAATAGAGCGGCATTTAATAGACAGAGCCGTAGATCACTGACAAGCCACGCAATATCGCGTTCATTATTGAAGGCGATTCATCTGCGATAATGAACGTGATATTGCGTGGCTTGTCAGTGATCTACGGCTCTGTCTATTAAATGGCGCTCTATTTGAAAGCAGGTGATGGCGATTTAGCGGTAGTCAGGGAACCGGCTTTACTGACGAAATGCGCGTGACAATCATATGCGATATATCGCCCAGCCCTACTTGAAAGAATTGTATAGGCTATTTTATACATTTTAATAATAAAATGGACTGACCTCCAGTTCCTCCTCTGTCAAGTCATCACTATAATAGAGTAAAATAAGACATAGGAATTCATGTCCACAAAGGAAGAATCATATACTTGGATATCCAACGAATATAAAGCTAGAGTTGTTTGAGTAAATCACCTGTTAGGACCCAGCCTCTCAATAACAGACGGCTCTTCTAAGGAAATGTGGTTCTCGTGTCTAGACCCTTCAGAAGAGAAAGAAAGTCACTTAATAGTTAATTATATACCCTGATGATTAAGAATAAGCAGGATGTATTGAGTAAATGGTTTTGTTGAAGTGTTACCTTCCTCACAGTCATTCCCACTGTTCTCTGTTTGGTTGTTGGTCAGCACTTGCGGGTCTTCACAGGCCTAACCATTAATAAATTGTAATGTATAGTTAACAATACTATTAAATATCCTCCTGGGACGCAAGAATAGACTTTTGTCCTCTGTAGTGGACATTACATTTTAGTGATTTTCTCTGACATCATACATGTCACAGTTTTAACTCAGGAGGCCTGTAAAGAGCATGTTCAGATACCAAATTTTTGGAGGTTTCACAATGACAACTTCTCTTTGGTCTTTAAATATGACTGAAATTAATTTAATGATCAAAATTAGCATTCTTATTGTAATATATTTTGTAATTATCATTTAAATCTGATTAATTTTCAAATTGTTTGTTATAAATCAACATCTCAGGAAAATATGGTGTTTCTAATCAAAACATGTTACGAAACAGGACATCGAATTTATACATGACACCAGGACTCATGTTTATCAGGCACTTTGGGAGACACAAGTGAATAGCGAAATAAATTATTTATCAATGTTCCTATTAATTATTAGATATTATGAAAATGTTGCCAATTATTACACTTTTTTTCCAATATGTTGCCCCAAGAACACATTAATATGCAAATTAGATACAGTGTGTAGATGCATTATATTGAAAGGGAAAACCCATGTTTGACTATTTTACCCACATATTGCATAAAGTAAAATGGTATATTAATTCCATTATATCTTTCATAACAGTTGAGAATCATCTTTAAACAAAGTTTAGTTAAAAAAAAATCCTGAAGCCTAAAAATTGATTGATTTAAAAACAAAACAATTGTCATTTCATTTTTTAAACAACTTAGTCCTGGTGTCCACTACAATGTAATGACACGGAGGGAAAAAAACAAACAAAAAAACAATTTTTTTGGGTCCCAGGAGAATATAGTAATGAATGGATTAGATGACTATTTTTCCTCACAAACTAAGTTTTAATCTGCATATTAATTCCAAGACAAAAAAAGATTAAGAACTGAGATTTGTCTAAAACTATAAAATTCAGATCGTAAAGCCCAACTAAAGCGTATTCTTATTTCTCCATCACCATGGTGAGGGAAGAAAAAAAAAACCTGTAAAAACCAAGGTTTCAAGATAAAGAGCTATGAATTCTGCCTACATATTCTTGTCCTCCGTGAAAAGCCCGCAAACATTACATAAATTCCTTCAAACCACAATTGGATTGGAAAACAGATATACTGCTCCACTCAAGGGAACCACAAAACAAAGTAATGGTAAATGAAGACAAATGCTTTCTTACCATGACATTTACTGTGATTTCTTGCTCTCCACCTTTCTTACTCCTAACAGGCACTACATAATCTCATTAAGAGATAGAGGTGGCAGTTTTAGACATGTCATGGCTGCCACATACACTAGCATGATAGACATTGACAAACAGTACAAAACAAATGCAAAAAAATGTACTTGGCATGGTGTGCTTACTACAATATACAATTCAGGTGCCAATATGAATGCACGAAGCACTTTATAATCAAGCTTTTACTATGCACTGCATACAGTGCAGCTTATCACACTAAACCAGTCTATAGTGCTAAAAAAAAAATTTTTTTTTTAAAATTTTGACAAGATACCTGGATGGCATGGTTTAGCAAACTAAAGACCAGTTATATCCACTTCTGGTGCAACAATCAGCAAATTTAGCATTTATTTTAAAGATCATGAATGACACGAAAGAAGAAACAGACAAGATTTGGACCAACTCCACATTTATTGTAGAAAATTATGGAACAAAGTCTTTAATAGAGGCGCTGTGGCTTTCCCATGGTGCTCTTGATGTAGAGAGCTCTGACGTTCTGCCAGTTCTTCTTCAGCAGAGACACCAGGAAGTTCACAGCCAGGTGGATGTTGTAGACCAGCTCTTCCTCAGTCATCTTGACATGACCAACAGCCACAGCCAGACACAGAACCTGAACATGACAGAGGACCGTTATAAACTTTTCAAATAGTCACAAGCACAATTTTCCCAGTTGGACAAATACAGTCATTCTTAAAATTAAGTCTCTCAAACAGCACATACAACACCTTGCAGTTAAAATATATTTTAAAATTTAATGTATTCCTGTGATGGCAAAGCTGAATTTTCAGCATCACCCATCTTTAGGGTCACATGATCCTTCAGAAATCATTCTAATATGCCAATTTGGTGCTCAAACTTCTCTTATCAATGTTGAAAACAGTTGTGCCGCTTTGTGAAAACTGTGACTTGAGGCTTTATTTTTTTACCAAATTGATCAACTTTTGAACACTAGTGCATGCTCGAGTGAAAAAGTGATGCGATTTCACTAAAATAAATATACCTTCTTCATCTGGAATTTGATGGTGGATTTCACTTCATCCACCTTGGTGCCCAGGTTCTCATTATGGGTGAGCAGAGAGGGAAACTTTCCTGCCTTGTTGAGGCCAGGTCCCAGGATACGAGGAATCTGCTTGATCAGAGACTCAGAGGCCAGGAAAGCATCATACTTCTTTGCTAAAAGGAGAACAAGAAGATCATCATGTAGACTCAATCCAGAATGAACAGAGCACATGCAAGTCTTCTAATTTAATCGCTAATGTTCTGTTGAGCACATTTCCAGAAGAAAACTCACCCAGCTTCTTCACCATTTTCTTGTTCTTGTTGAGCTTTTTAAGAGCCTCGATGTCCATGTGTGGAAGCTCGGCGGCTTTGGCTTCATCACAATGCTGCTGGTCACCAAGGACACACACGGAGAACTTGGGGCGTGGGGTTGTCTTCAGCCTGTGAGGAGCGATGGATTAAACAGACTGACAAACATAAGCATATCAGACCCCTTTCAACCCATGTGAGGCAGATCAGAAGAGTCTTACCCATACCACCTCAGCTGGCATCAGGTGTCGATAGCACAGGCATTTAACAAAATGGTCGGTTTAGGTATGACGGCATAAAAACAGTCACCTATAACCTCCCCTCATGTTTTAAGACCCAGGGTAGGGGTCCGCCTGCTTCACCAACCCTGAAAATGGGTGGTTCAGTCAGACTACCCGAGGCTGTTCTCAACTGCCTGCCTTTAACCTGCCTGATCATGCAATTTAATCAAGTGGATAACTAATCCATGTCAAGACATTCAGAGATTCATTCAGGCAAAGCAAAGGGCAAGCTGCAAGAAGGCTGGGTGATACAGTAAAGGTCCGAACCTGACAGTGCCTGAGAAACGCTTGTCCTTCTGGGGATCGTAGTTCTTCAAGCTGATCTGCAGTTCCACAGTCTCAAGAAACCTTAAATATAAAAGTTATTATAAATACCCCATTTGCAGTTAACTGGTGGTGCTGAGTTTAAGCAGAGGCAGTTGAACAATTATTCCTTTTAACCATTTAATTATAATTTAATCAAGCAAGTAATCCAATAGTTTTGTTGTTCATCAGAACTTTCAAGAGTACTAGTGACTAGTTTCTTTGATACAAAATCACTATCCCAATTGTGACATTACTACTGGGTAAAAAAGTTAAGATAAACTACACAATTCTAACATGAATTCCAATTGTTGCTGGTACCTATTCAGTTCAGAAGTAACTGCTCATTAGGTACTATTACAGTTATTTGCAACAATACAAAGAGCTATAAATAGATCTATAGTCCTGATGTATTAAACGCTAGCAGCAATCTCAAATACTCCACAATGGAAGTATTAGATTTTGAAAAACACATGGTTTACTATTAAAATACTTGCTCGTTGAATTAAAAAAAAGTTATAATAATACAGATATTAAGTATTAGATAATAGTTAGAAATGTATAAATGATAATATGGCCTGCCATAGAATAATTTGTCAGTTATTGGGGAAAACAATATGGTCCGAGTCTTACTTTCTCTTCTTACGACGGGAACCAGACTGGACCTCCCGAACAGCCTCGTACAAAGTGTCTCTTGAGACCTTGCTGTTAAAAAAATGAAATAAAAAAAAATTAGAAAGATAAAAATGCGATTAAATTGTACGACTAGTTACTCTTGAGTGTCTCGAGTGCATAAATGTCGCGATGACTACGTAAGCAGATTGCCCGGCAAATATATCATTAACATGCTTCAAAACGCCGTTTTTAAACTTCAATATATCGATATTAATAATGTTATCTATGAATAACAGCCTTCTAGACGACTATAATTTCAGATGAAGTTAAACAATTCTCAGATTAAACCGGATTGCATTGTAGATGGCCCACTATACTGCGCCGCAGCTCTCAAAAACTGCTCGACTGTCAAAAACAAAGAAAACATCACAATGTCCGACTGACATTGCTTGACGATATGTTTGCTCACATACTCATAAAAAGGTAAAATAAAAATGAATGGGAATTAAACACGTTATAAATACATATATATGAATATTTCTCACGTGCCTCATTTTGCCGTGATGTCTCCCCCTTCACACGGAGCTCGAAAAAGGAAGGATGAAGGGAAGTTGCGCAGAATATATGCGCCAGTCAGTGTGTGAAAAACGGACTTCCGGAGCAGCCATGATTGTTGTGACCAGAGAAACGTAACCATAAAAGAAAACTTTAAATTTCACAAACTATTATTTTGTTATGCGTCAGAATAGTTTATTCGCTATGTACAATTACAATAAATTTACAAAATTAGTATGATGAAAAAAACAAACAAATATCTTTTCATATATTTATATGTTTATTTTAATCATTCAAATGTGTGCAGTACAAATAATTAATATAAATTCAGATTTAATTGAAAATTTAAAGTTTAATAAATAATTTGATAATCAAGTATTGATGTTAACCCATTCAAAATGTATATTTTTATCCCAATACAACTATGCAGTATGTATACGTTTTTATTACATTTACAAAATATATTTACAAAATAATACAGATCAACCAAAACTCTAAAGTGTCATTTAAAATGGGAATAATGTTTCAAAGAGAAATCCGTTTTAATGCAGCCTGCAATGATTTCTTGAGGAAGGTTTCATTGAAAGACAAGCAGCTGGAAAGTGTGTGGTGGCATGCAGGATTTACCTGAAATGCAAAACAAATAAATAAAATAAAACACCTTATTAATCAGCAGTTTTACACTAGGTTTTTAAAAAACATTTTAATGTAGATATTTATTGTTGTGATGTTTATTAGTTACTATCATATGCCTCAGTAATTTGTGTATGGAGAATAATTAGGTTTCTTAGTACTCCTGATGCTGAGGACCATAAAAGTATACTTAAAGGGTTAGTTCACCCAAAAATGAAAATAATGTCATTAATTACTCACCCTCATGTTGTTCTACACCCGGGTAAGGCCTTCATTCATCTTCAGAACACAAATTAAGATATTTTGATTAAATCCGATGGCTCAGTGAAGCCTGCATTCGCAGCAAAGACACTTCCTCTCAAAATCCATAAAGGTACTAAAAACATTTAAAACAGTTCATGCGAGTTCAGTAGTACTACTTTAATATTATAAAGTGACGAGAATACTTTTTGTGTGCCAAAAAAACAAAATAAGGACTTTTCAACAATATAGCTTTGCCAATCGAATCAGTGACTCGGATCTCCTATCAAACTGCTGAAATCATGTGACTTAGGCGCTCCGAGTCACTGATTTGATTCGCAAAGCTCCGAATCAGTGTTTTGAAATCGGAAGTGTCATTGGTGTGAATGCAGGCCTCACAGAGCCATCGGATTTCATCAAAATATCTTAATTTGTGTTCTGAAGATGAATGAAGGCCTTATGGGTGTAGAACGACATGGGGGTGAGTAATTAATGACATTATTTTCATTTTTGGGTGAACTAACCCTTTAATAATATTGTGGTTGAATGTTATGGTCAGGGCTTTTTCAAAACTTGGGTTATTTCCATACATTACAGTTATACTCACATGTGACTGATATTTGGTCAAGACGCTCAGCAACATCTTGGCAAACTTCATAGATTTGCTAAAATATGGAGACTGGCTGCAAAGCTGGTCGGTGAAGACAGAGAAATCCTCCTCACTCAGATCAAGCTGTGAGCATAACAACAGAAATCATTAACATAGGACTAAAACATCTTTTATGATTCAAAAGAAATTTCTTAAGTACCTTTGAATCTAGCAATGCATGGATGACTGATAACACACTCTCATTCCAGGACACTCCAAGTATTGTCCTAAGATTTGAATGCAAATTTCTATGGTTAGTAAAACTCTGTCAACCTGTTAAATTACTCAAACATGCAATTACCAAGGCTTATTTCTAATAGTTGAAAGATTCAGACTGACCGAAATACAAGAAGCCTGTGATGTGGCTCAAGGCAGTCCACTACCAGTCTACAGAGTAACTCTGCCTGGGCGCTTCCTAATGAAAACATACAATTAGTGTTTAAAGGGGGGCTCTAATGCTATTTCATGCATTCTGACTTATTTACACTGTTAAAGAGTTGCATTCTCATGCTAAACATGGCCAAAGTTTCAAAACAGAGTCTTGCAGAGTTTTTTTTGAGTATGGCCCTTTATCACGTAATAAAGGGCGGAATTCCTTGTATGGGTACTTCTCCCTGATAAGCGTGCACACACACATCACCCAGAGCAAAAGCAAGTGCGCGCCCATCAACGCTCTTCGTTCGGGTTACGGAAGCCGAGAGATTTTTCAACAATGGCTGTGTCCCAGTTCAGGGGCTGCACCCTTTGAAGGCCGCATTTAAGGATGCATAATAACCGTTAGATTGCAAAGTAAGAAAGAAATTACAGTATTTTCCACCTCACAATGAATATCAGTCAATTTTATTACGGTTACATCCTTGATGATGTATGCAGCCTTCAAATGCGACCTCCAGAGGACGCAGCCTCCGAAATGAGACACAGCTCCTGTCACCAAAGGAGTGTGTTTTTGGTTGTGAGGGAAAGATTACCTTTTTCAGTTTCCCAAAGAACCCAGCATTAAGGGAACAGCGGATGTTTGTTTTTCCGGGGCAGCAACAGTGTTGTACATGTATGTTTGTTTGTTCCCGGGAATTCGGTGATGAATGCGTTGTAATCAGTACGCAAGTGCATAAAATGTAAACAACACGAACATTTTTGTTGCCCTTTTATTTATAATGATGTCACAGCTTGCAGACAATCTCTACGCAAAAGCTAAGAGATATGAAGGATGCAATACTACTCTATAGGTGCTCAAGATTAACATGAGATGGCAGAAACTGTGTATGTTACCTACCCTTTAATGAAAAAGTATATGAATAAAAATGGTAAATACAATCAAAATGTATACTAAAATTGATATGCAGGTAAAAAATTTTCTACTCATACCAGTTTGTCCCTTCCGTAAAACTGGCTCTATCAGAGCCTGACAGGTCGGCCTGGGGTAACGAGTGCAAAGAGATGTTACGGCTGTTACCAAACAGCGAGAGGCAGGTTCTGAAAGGGACACAATCTGACAGAGAAATACATAAATATAAGTACGACTGAGCTTTTAATTGGGCAATTATCAAAAATTTAAATATCAATATAAAAAAGGTTGTTTTTAAAGTCTTTTATGCTCACCAAGGCTGCATTTATTTGATCAAAAATACAGTAACAACAGTAATATTTTGAAATATTGTTTTCTGTTTGAATATATTTTAAAATGTAATTTATTCCTGTGATGGTCAAGCTAAATTTTCAGCATCATTACTCCAGTCTTCAGTTCCACATTATCCTTAGAAATCATTCTAATATGTATGTCTATATTATTTTATATAATCTATATGTCTATCATTCCATGTGTGTGTAGCTATATATTCATATTTTAATTACTTTAATGAAATTCCTCCCCAGTTGATGTTCTGACTCTTAATATTATGCTTAAAATAATTTTAAGATCGTAATATGTGACAAACAAACGTACTGACCTTGTGGAGCAGCAGGTGTGTGATCACAGCAGAAGCAGTGCTGTGACTGAGGTCTGGGGACAGTTCCAACAGGCAGCTACAGAACTGAGGTAAACTCTGTTCAGATGCTTCAGACAAACACAGCAGTGAACACAATAGCTCCACCTGTGATCAGATACAACTAAATTATACTGATGGAAACATTTATGGAGTACCAAATCCAAAAAGCATTTCATTTTCAACTGAAACACCACAAACCTCATCAGGGTCACATTCATGAAATACTTTCAGAGCAGACACAGAGCTCTCATCCCACTGTGAAGAAAAAAAAATATATATAAATGGGATGGTTTATAGAAGTTACATTTGCATAATAAAACAACGTTTTTCTTACCTCTGACTCTGTATCTAGTAATTCTTTAATCACAGGAATGGCAGCCTAAAAAGGAATGTTTAAATATTAGAAATTCATTCATAAATTCTGACACAAGAACATGAATCCATCTTTTTTTTTTCTATCCTGAAGAACAGCAACTTTCCTGAGGTTTATACATTAACAGATTATGGGAACACACTTTACAATAAGGTTTCATTTATTTACATTACTTAACTACATTATTTAACGTAAACTTACAATGAACTTCTACAGCATTTATTAATCTTAATTAATGTTAATTTCAACAATTACTAAAACATTTTAAGGTTGAATGTTTTATATGTTAACAGTAGTTAATGCACTTCTAACTAACATGAACGTGAACATTTTTAACTCACACTAACAAGTTATTAAATGATAAAAAAAATATAATGCTCATTGTTAGTTCATGTTAGTTGATGGATTTACTAAATCATTACCGAGGCTATTTGTGGGCATGAAAAATCAGTTTAACTGCACTGAAATTCACTTTACCTTCATGTGGTCTGGCAGGTTTTTTGAAGACCCCAAAAGATCAGAATGAGCCTGTGAAACAGAGGCAGCGCTCTGGTTCTGCTGTGTTGTTCTCATTTTATGTTCCTCCTCTTCAGGCAACCTCTCTTGTTCTTTACTTGGAGAGAAATCCATCTTTACCCTTTTACTTTGATGATCTTCCTGAACTTCATCATGATCCATGTTGTCACTTTTCCTTTTTTTCTGATATAAAACTGACACGTCGGTCTCTTTACCCTCTGTTTTAAGCCCCTCAAAACAAGAGGCCCATCTTCCCTTCGCATTAGCATCTCTGAATCTCGCACAGAGACTCTTTAATGTCTCTGTACAGTTTGAGGTGAGGATGGTCCCTTTCCTAGTGCCCTCAATATCTCTTTGGAGCTGCTTGATTAAGGCACAAACCCACTGATTTCCTCTGTCATCCTGAGTCAGACATTGAAGCAGGTGGAGAACACTGTCTTTGGGCAGTCCAGGGTGAATCAGATGCAGAAAGCACAGCAGATTTCGCTGAAAGTCTTCAGAAAACAAGCACACCAAAGGTTTCCTATAAAACAAAAGTACTTTGATTTCAGCATATAATGATGCATATGAAAATAATAATGTACTTTTAGGTTCAAAATATTGGCTTTAACTTCCATTTTTCAGTGACTCAAAAAGAAAAACGTATTGTATAATCATCTATTTTGTTAATACAGTCAAACCAATAATTATTCAGACATTTTTTATATATTTTTACCAGTGGGTGCAGGACACTATAATTCATTTATGTAAGTGAGATAGCAAAATAAACTGACATATTATACCCAAAAATTCTTCATACAATGGACTACCACTAAAATTGATAAAATTATTCAGACACTTTGACCTGACAATGTTTTGCTGAAGTGTTATCTGACATAATTCAGATTTTTTTTTTTCTGACACAGTTTAAATGATTAGTCCACTTTTAAATGAACTTTTCCTGATAATTTACTCACCCCCCTTGTCATCCAAGATGTTCATGTCTTTCTTTCTTCAGTCGAAAAGAAATTAAGGTTTTTGATGAAAACATTCCAGGATTTATCTCCATATAGTGGACTTCAATGGGTACCAAACAGTTGAAGGTCAAAATTAGTTTCACTGCAGCTTCAAATTGTTCAACATGATCCCAGATGAGAAATAAGGGTCTAATCTAGTAAAACCATCGCTCATTTTCTGAAAAAAATTAAAAGTTTTATACATTTTAACCAGAAATGCTCAACTTGAACTAGCTCTCTTCTTCTTCTCTATTAGAATTCCAGCAGTGTAGATGCTGCTAAACGTATTACTGCCCTCCACAGGTCAAAGTTAGAACTAATTTTTATATGCAATATGCAAGTTCAATAGTATATAACAATTAGTTCAAACTTTGACCTGTGGAGGGCAGTAATACACTTAGCAGTGTCTACACTGCTGGAATTCTAATAGAGGAGAAGAAGAAGAGAGCTAGTTCAAGATGAGCATTTAAGGTTAAAACTTAATAATAATTTTCAATTTTTTTCAGAAAATGAGCGATGGTTTCTCTAGATAAGACCCTTATTTCTCATCTGGGATCGTGTTGAACAATTTGAAGCTGCAGTGAAACTAATTATGACCTTCAACTGTTTGGTACCCATTGAAGTCTACTATAAGGAGAATAATCCTGGAATGTTTTCATCAAAAACTTTTAGAAAAATTACTGTAAAATACTTTTTCAAAAAAAATTCTTTTCGACTGAAGAAAGACAGACATGAACATCTTGGATGACATTGGGGTGAGTAAATTATCAGGAAAAGTTTATTTAAAAATGGACTAATCCTTTAACTCTGGGATCTTGTCATATTTTATTACCATTTTTTAACTATAGTGAATAAACTATTAATGAATGAAATGTTCAAGGTGTCTGAATAAATTTTGGTTTGAATGTATATGCAAATGAATGTATATGTACGTTATTTTTGGATCTTAACATTTTACCAAACCTCACCCAGCCATATTAGACACTGTTACTGGTGGAAATCAAAAATAAAATTAAACTAAAAAAAATAAGTATTTAGAAGTAAAATATTTAATAATTGTCACTTTGTTTGCCAGGTGACATTACTTTCAAGAGGTCATTGAGTTTATGACAGTCTACTTACAGAACGAGAGCGTCCTCGCGCACATATGCTTCCTGCTGGCACAGAGTCTCTAAAAACGGAGTGAGGGTGAAATCTGGATCACATCTGCGCTGTTTATTGAAAACCGTCTGCGCATTGTTCGTCCCGGTTGCTCCTAAATGCAGAGCGTGAACCAGCAGCCGGGACCTTCCGTCAAAACGCTGCAACAGAGCTTTCAGATCCATCACTGGACTTTAATCACCGACTAAGCCTGCTACTACTGTCAATTAAGTCGTAAGGGTCCCCGATACAGCAGCAACATATGGTACAAAATAGTTTTAGACAATGACATATCATTACACTGCTGAAAGCTTATGCAAGCACTGCCGTCTGTGTAAAATATTTCGAATTGAGTTCTTTGTGGCCTCTAACAAGCGCTTATTGTACACTGGCGACACCTGTAGGTTTGGAGGCGAATTACAAGAAATAATCCCTCTGGCAATATTCTGATAGCAATAAGGATACCAATTTTGCCACGGTGCATAATCTAAATCAAATTTGAAAGTGAAAGTGTTAGAATACAGGTTAGATCCCGTCTAATGTGTCCTCCCACTTTCCTCAAAGCATTTGTTGCTACATGACTGGCAGCACATACGGGAAAAAAAAAAAAAAAAAAAAAAAAAAACAAACAAAAAGGATCAAGCGAGGCAAACAGTTGAACAATTTTTTATTTTCACTTTTCTTTGAATACAAACATGTACTAAAAATCATAAAATGTGACATCAAGTCCTGGTATAACCTGTTAACACTGCTGAAGAGAACAGTATAAATCAAAGCCTGCTGACAGGTTGCATGTTTAGTGTTTGACAATACTGGCAATAATATAAACTAGGAAGTACACAAAATATTAAAATCTGATTTCATACAAAAGGTATCAAACGAGAGGGTGCAACAATCAGGAAGCAGCACAGATGGAAGTATTAAATGATCAACAAGTGAAAAAGCTAGCTGAAATAAGGGACCATGCTTTCAATTTTAAATTTTTTCGTCCTCAACTTTTTGCCATAGTCCCTTCCCAAACTAACCTGAAGATACGAACTCAATTTGAGATCTGAGCATTCAAACTTTGACCAACTCCCTTAAACTAAAGGCAAAAGACTTTTCACACTCATACAGAAACATACATACTAAATCTACATGGCTAAACAATTAGCCAAACATGTAGGGGTAGCTAAAGTGAAGCCAACCCTAAAAAAGGGACAATTAGATTTCAGTGCAGAAGATAAGCAAAGCTCACTCAAGGCTGAGCCAACATATACATGACTCTAGAAGGTCCTTAGTCATCAAGAAAATCCAAAAGGTCATCGTCGTCGTCATCCAACAGAGTTAGGGCAAAAATGTAGCTCCAAAGTTGGATGCCATCAATCCCCAAATCCTCCAACATCTCAGCTGTGTCCTGAAAACAGATTAAAACTGAGGTTCAATATAGTAACCTTATGACTGCAAAGCGGCATAGCAAACATTTTTCTATTTTAAATAAATAAAATTAATAATAATAATAATAATAATAATAATAATAATAATAATAAGAAGAAGAAGAAGAAGAAGAAGAAGAAGATGATGATACCCTTGGTGTTGAGCGCCTGCGACGGTGTGTGTGATTAGGGGGCATGTCATGACTGTAGATACACTCCGATTTAAAGGGGCAGCATCCGTGACGCATGAAGAAAGTGCACTTTAATTTGCTAGAGATAAACAGAATTACAGAATCAGTGTAAAGGGTCAAATACTACTTGACAGCATGAATGTGAACCATTCTAACCTGCTTCTTTCTTTGAAAGAGGCGATCAATGATGCCTTTTCCTCCCCATCACAGACCCAGTGCTTGCTGGGAATGTAAAAGGAGGACTTCACTCTGCATTGTGGGCAGCCCCTGTTTATTTATATATTAAATAAATAAATACATTTGGTTAATACACTCATACAAGAAAAGAAAAAAAAAAAAAAAAAAGGGGGGAGAAGGGGATTGAGACAAAACTCACTTGATGACATCCTCCTGGAAGTCCTTTGTTTTTCGCCAGGTAACAATGCAGCTGATGCAGAAAGCATGATTGCAGTTGGGTAGGATGCCATAACGCCGCTCCTGAGCAGTGGACTTCTCGGAAATCTTGTCCATACAGATGCCACAAGCTACATCTTTGCTTTGGTCAGAGGCCCCTGAAGGTTGCTGCTCCATTGAAACTGCAGCACCATCCTGATCTGGTCTCTCTGGCAAACTGGTCACCTATAATCCAATAACACTTCATTAAACCAAGCTGATGAAACCCAAAAAGCACCATCTACAAGCTCCAGCAAATTAATTGCCTTTGCGACCTGTGTTTTAGCTTCAGATGCGATTACTTTTTGGACTTCAGCGGGTGCTGCACCAGGCATAAATGCGGCTGAGCTGTAGTTACGTGAAGAACTGGAGTCTGGAGCGCCTCTTTGTTGCAGCAATCTCGATGCACCTGAGGACGACACCAAAATTAAAACCATACAAGGAAAATGTGATGCGCAGTCTCAAAGAAAAGCCTGATTGAACAGTAATACCCTGCTGGGGAGGTACATCCTCCACAACCCCGAACTCTTCCTCCTCTGCAATTCCTGTGGTCAAGCGTTCAAAATTCTGCTGCAGCACGCTCATACTTGTGACCAGGGGCTCAGAACCCCTCCGATTCAGGCTGTAGGCTCCCTGAGGTGGGAGAAGAGAGGGCTCAGATCCCCGGCGGTCAGAACGGCCAGCCAGTGCAGAGGGGAAAACAGCAGGTGCTGAACCACGTCTGCTGCTCCCTGAAGAGCCTTCACCCCCTTGAGGAACATGGAGATACCTGCAATTTGAAAGATGAAACTTGTATCCTGCTGTTCTTATACATATTTGATGTAAAAAAAACAAAAAAAAAAAAAAACTGGCTGCTTACCTGCATCGATCACCAAACCAGCAGCCACCTTTCTGGAAGTACCTACAGTGAACCTGAAATGAAGGTACTGCAGGAAACTCGTGCAGATAGTAACAGCTCGGACCATAGCGACAAGATCCATTGATGAACTGCCTGCAAACCACAACATGACCATTATATAACATTTTTTAACAACATTTAACAAATACACGAAAAGCTGCAGCATTTAATAAAAAAAAAAATAAAAAAAAAAGCAAAAAGGAAAACAATGGAGTCGTTTTGAGCCCTCGATCGTCCGTGTTGTTACTCGCTACAGCACTAAACGAAAACTGTTGATCAGTAACTAACAAATCTTGCAACGGTCTTTTTCCTACTAACGTTACGTTGCAGTCCAAAAGTATATTTGTATTAGTTTGTTGTAACAGCACAACTCTCTCTACTAGAACTAAAACAATTCGCTCGCTGCCTTAACCGGATGTAAACATCTGCGCCGAGAAACGTTAAAGCAGGAAAAGTCACTCTTTCAAACAGATGATCGGAGCTAAAAACGAACTTTTCTTCCAGTCTAAAGCACAAAACTACCTGCAAACCTCTCTTTCCACATTTGAGCTGCCTTTTCTCGAATGTCTATACGGTATGCGATACCGATCCATTTTAAAACCTCCAAAAAACTTGATTTAATGCAGTTGTCGGAGCGAGTAAACGGGTAGAAGAGTTGGCGAGAGTGAAGCGCAGGAGACCCACGTCACGCAGAACGCGCGCTGGCCAACCAGGGACGTCCGTGTCGTTTCTATAGAATAAAAAAAAAAAAACGACTTCGGAAGATGACATCTATACAAATGAGACTTGACCTCACAATTCATATAAACTAGCTGATTTTGTTATATATATATAATATAATATAATATAATATATATATATATATATTTTAGTGTCCTAATTGTTTGATTGGTAGCACTGCAGTAAACTATACAACTGATCTGCAAAAAATGCTAGCAGTTGATGAACATACCCACCTACAAACTGCACTGTTTTCTCCTGAGCCTTTGGATGATTGTGCGTCCCTTTCCATCT
Organism: Megalobrama amblycephala; assembly: GCF_018812025.1. Lineage (NCBI taxonomy): Eukaryota > Metazoa > Chordata > Actinopteri > Cypriniformes > Xenocyprididae > Megalobrama > Megalobrama amblycephala. Next base: position 20,402,627 of record NC_063055.1, on the reverse strand, counting down.
TGCGCCTGTCCCTCTTTGTCTGATGAATAGCTAATGACATACACACTTTTATAATTGTTGGGCGGGGCCTTCCCATTTGACCGTATGATGGACAGGGATGCATCACAAACGAGATGCCTAGTGATGATGGTCCTGGTCTGAATCAATTCCAGTAAACGATTCTTTTGAACAGTATCGGTTCAGAAAGTCAATTCAGCAACATCACGCACGCGACACTTTTTTCTATTAACTTTTATTTTATATATATATATATATATATATATATATATATATATATATATATATATATATATATATATATATATATATATGTGTGTGTGTGTGTGTGTGTGTGTGTGTGTGTATAATACTCGAGAGCCGACTGATTCAGTCCGAATCATTCAGACCACTCTTCAGGAGTTCGAACCGATTCATTGGAAATATCCGAAAAGAACGATTTGTTTCATGCACTTTGCATAAACATGACAATATTATACAAAACAAAAGTAAATCATGAAATATAAAATTGCATCCGGGACGTTTGGTCTCTAATTAAAGGATTATTCATCGACACCAATTGTTTCTTATTAAAATGTTTAATAAATATTCACACATTTAAATTAGTTTGGTAAAGCATAAATTAAAGATTAAACTAACACATATTTTATTATGACTGCAAAACTAGTATTTATAAAAAAAAATATTTGTATATCTGGAGCTTTTTATAAATCACAAGAAACTTAGTGATGTCTGGAATTGTTTTACTTTGATCCAAAATATTCCACAAATCATAACACTTGTGCATCTTGTTTGCTCTTGTTAATAAAGAAAGACATTTCTGAGATAGATCTGACCAGAAAGGTAGAAAGATACTGGTCGACATCTGGTGTGAAACTTTATGACAAAATGTATTTTAAGAATAAGGATGGGGGCGAAATTATTATTGTGCTCTCTAGTTTCACAGTAACAGTTTTCATGACCATAAATCTCTGACTTCAAGTTCCATATTGAATAAACAGATCAGAAAAGCAAATTTTAGCCATAACATAAAATCTCAGATATTTCTGAGATACTTTCTGGATGTGAAATGGCAGATGTGTTGCACATCATATTACTTAACAATTAATGTAATTCAACATTAAAACTGCTTTCTTTTAAAACGTGTACACTGAACGTTCAAATTATTCAGCATTGTTTCTGACATGACATGTTACTTCAACAAAGTATACAATGCAAGCATTTACTCAAGCTGACTCAACATAACCATTCATTCGCATTCATTTTCAATATAACTAACATGACATGATCATTAATTAATGCAACTGATCTAGAGAATGAAATTAAGCTTATATGAGTACTATAAACCAATTTGACCATAATGTTCTAGTTTTAATGTAACCACAGCCTGCTTGTTTCAATCACTCAATACATATTCAAAAACATTTTCAATCAACATACTAATGGAAGACCTAATTTAATACAATGGTGTATCAAGGAGACAATGAAAGATAACTAATGTCATGTCTCAATTCAGTAAATATGACCGGTACCGGACAGTATGTGAAAATACAAGTACCATCAAGGTACCAGTGCTTAACAAAGGTATCAGCTCATAAGAAATATATATATATATAATGATGAACAAACATTTCCTTCCATACAACTGAAATGATCACACTGGTGTAGGTTTATCCCAAAGATTTAAAGTGAATTATTAAACATAGATTTGTCTTCAGTTTCAATACCAATATATATTTGTAGCAGCTGACGCGGAAAACAACATCCTCAACAAAGTAACATAATTCCAAAATAATATAACTGACTGCTGTACAATTTTGTGTGGAGTACCTTTTACTTTAGTAAAAGTGCCTAATCAAACAGAATCAGGAGACCAAAAAGAACCACAAAAATAAAAGCCCTATAAAAACATACAGTAAGTGGCATTTCAAGAGCTTGACTGTGCTCTGATCTCCTCAAAGAAACATACTAGTTATCACTTAAATGTACTTGCAAACCAAAACCATGATGGAAAAGACAACGTCTAAAGGTGTTAGCCCTCATCTAGCAAATGAAGAACAACATGAAGCTAGTAGTAGTAGTAGTAGTAGTAGTAGTAGTAATAATAAAGGTGACTAGATGTTCAGAGTCCTGTATACAAGAACAGATTTGAGTTTAAATAAAAAACACTCCGCAAAATCAGAGAAAATGTCAGTATTCAATGTCAATATTTGTAAAAGTCCTTTACAAAAATTCATTTAAAAAAAACTCCATGGCACCGCAGAGCCATAAAGATGTGTGCACTCTCTCCGTTCAGGAGGGAAGTTGAAGTCCGTTCTCTATTCAGGTCCTTGAGTCTTGAGCTCAGTACATGTCTTTATAGATCTCCTGTAAAAGCGGGTGGAGGGAGGTCTCCGATTCAGTCTTTTTGATCATCTGAACCAGCTGGGCATTCTCTGTGACCAGCTGTCTGAGGTCGGCCATCTTCTGCAGCAGTTTGGGGAAGAGATGAGGAGAGTCAGGGTGGTGCACATGAAGATGCTGGTCCAGAGCTTGCAGGATACCATCCTGAATCTGTTCTACCTGCTTCACGTTCATCAGCCCTGGACGATCTAGAGCAAAGAAAGACTGTTTTAACCACCATTTTCTCCTGTTATGATAAACAAGCTTTTGATCTCTTTGTGGTGTTTTCACTTTACTGGCATTACCCCATAACAAATTCAGATGTGGATGTTAATTGTATAAATAACAACAAAGGACAAAAGAAAACATGTTGATCAAACTAACAGCACGGCCTTACCTCCGCATAATATGATGGCTGCCACAAACAGAGCCAGGTCACTGTCATCCAGCTCCAGGGCATTGAATTTGACTGCAAACTCAAACTTGGGCTCCATGATCTCACTGAAAGGTTTGCGTAGACTACGCAAGAACTCTCTCGTCACAAAGCCCTTCCCATTAGCCACCAGCAGCCCGTCTTTATTCATGAGAGATGGGAGCATCGAAAATATGGCCTCATGGACTCCATATTTTAACAGCGTTACCTGAAAGAGTACCAGAGTTACCTGAAACAGTGCTACCTGAAAAAGTGGGAGATGAATTCAGTGGAAGAGTATGCATCTATACTTAATGGTTCACTGCAGGGTCATATCCACCATAGACATTGAGGGGGACAAGTCTCCCCACCCCCCAATAATTAGAAATGGTCAAATTGTCCCCATGATGGCTACTTTGATGTGTGTATAGTGTGGAAATGGCGTAGGTCAGTTGTCACAATGAGCGAGAAAGCTTGACAGAAAGTACAATAACCATATTCATCCACATAGAAGCACAATCAAAAGTGTTTTACTACAAAATGGATGCAGTTTTGTTTTTTAACCACTAGAGGGCCAAAAGTTACATAGTGGACCTTTAATTAATATATGAAATATATTATCATATATTATCAGCAATGAATAAATATCCATTATATTATGTTTATATTTATTTATTTAGCTGGATTTAAAATAAATAAATGAATAATAACTAATTATTACATTTAATTACTAGGGATGCACGATATATCGGTATTGTCCGATAAATTATAATTTTTAAAGGAAAATACAGTTGAACGTAACATGCAAAGCGCAAGTCTGTCATATAGGCTACATAAAATTATAATGGAAAAAACTACTGTAAAAGAATGTTGTGAGTTCTTTGCGCTCCCGTGTTGTTACAGGAAGAGCGTGTCCACAACAGTTACATATTATGTTTATTTTGTGTATATATATATATATATATATATATATGATTTATCTCATATGGTGTGTTTGGTTAAGAACTAACGCGGTAGTAAAGTGCGCCAATAATCATTTTCAGCTTCAGCGTACACAGCTCAAACAGCATTGCATGACATTAAATGTTATAAAACGTTGAGAACTCTCTGGGTTTAGTTGCCGACCGTATATTGCGCTTTTACGGGAAGAGCGCATCCACAACAGATGTATGTTATTCTGACTAGCATGTAAATTAGTTCAAGTTCACTTGTGCATTCATGTCATTTTGTGCAGATATAAGTTGTAATATTATGTTTATGTTGTGTAAATGCAGCATATGATTAATCTTATATATGATGCATTTCATTATGCGTTTCATAAGTTAATGAACCTGCTAACAAAGCTCTTCAGTTTCCTGGTTTTCAGTCACTCTTCAGCTTCAATGCACACAGCAAATGCTCAAACAGCAATGCTGTTATTTGAAACAGTAATATTTCTTTTTCAAAAACATTGAAGCATTATTAATAATAACTAGCACATTTATTTTTCTTGTATCATTTTTATCTACAATATGGTTTAAATAAAATCATTTCATAATTGTCCGTGCAGAGTCTATTCCATTCTATTTTTTCCATGATGACACATGCATTTTGATTTTTATACATAATTAATGTAAAATTAAGTTTCAAACTAGGCTACTGTACTGTAATTATTGATTTATGTTAAAATGCTTGTTACATGGCTTTTAATGGTGAGACTTTTGTTTTTGTAATCAGGCTCTCAAAAATGTTATAATAATTTGAATTTAGATTTATCAGCCAATATGACAAGTGATTACTCCTAAGAGTCACCAACATAATACAACTAATAATAATAATAAATTAATAATTAAATTAATATTTTTTTTTATTTTTTTTTATTTTTTTTTTACAAGTGACTGCTTCAAAGGAGCCACAAACATTTATCAGTCACTACTCAAAACTAATAAAGCATAAACAAGAGATTAAACCAATTATAAGTTAATAATGTAATATGGATGATTCTCACCTGATCATTTAGGAAGAGATCCACAAACCCAGGGATGTTTTTGGCAAACTCGGTGAGTTCTCGCACAGTTTCCACTGTGGTGCACTGGCAGCGGTAGAAGACATGGACCCCAATCTCTTTGTTGGGTGGTGCTCCGTTAAGCTGATTCCAGACCAGCCCGTTTTCTGCCTGCCATAGTGAGTCCATATCATGGATCACAAAAGGCTGGGGATGAAATGAGAAAATTAATAAGAACTAAAATAACTGCATTCTGTGTAAAAAAAAAAAAAAAAAAAACAGCAATTAACATCAAAATAAATATCGGCTCATTATATCTGCCAACTGTGCAACTGAGATTGTTGTTGGCATGTCACTAAAAGCTGAGTGCATACCGCTGTGCAGCTCGTCTTGCCCGTGAGGATGCTCCGTGCTTTCTTCTTGGTCATGTTGAGGTTTCTCAGGTAGGCTGTGTTGACGTGCTTGGCCAGTGTTTTGAGGTCAGCCCCACTGGAGCTTTGCAGCTTCTCCCCAGCGAGGAGCCCTGCCACTAGCTTCTTCTTCTCCGCCTCTGGCATACGTCCGTACCTGATTGCTGAGACAAAGAAACAAAAACAAGCTCAGCAATTTAGGTACACCAGAATATTAATTGCTGAGTATGACTACTAATATGCAGTTCACACTTTTTAAGTGGATGTAAAATGAGCAGTAAAATTCTGAATGATTTAAATTGTGGTTGTATGCAGGCTGCTCACCATCGTGGGACATGCCCAATGCCAGGCACTTCTGGAAGCGACAGTACTGGCATTTGTTCCGGCTCTTTTTCTGGACTTTACAGGCACGCTCACACCGCTCATACTCCAGCTTCATACGAATGGTGCGTCTGAAAAACCCCTTTAAAAAAAGATGACACTTCCTCACTGAAAAACAGTAAGGCACACATGTGCTTGGATTGCTAAATTAATTCACCATGGAAATGCACCTTTAAGTATTAGAAAGCCCAGTGACTTTTTGGCTGTTTATAGAACTTAAGGCTGTCATAGAGATGGGTATGATAGCTCAGGACATCTATTTCAGTAATATCTGTCAGGTGGTATCGCTTATGGCACCTTTAATGTTGGTGTATAATAGATGACGGTCTATTTCAGGCCATAAATGCACCCATGGTTTGTGAAAAGCCTTGACAGCAGTAGTTGCAAGTTCATGAAAATTACCTTGCAGCCTTCACAAGCATGAACTCCATAATGAAATCCTGAGGCTTTATCTCCACATATGCGGCACTCAACGTTCAGGCCCAAACTACTGGGGTCATCCCGACCCAACCGTAACTGGTCTGACAATGAGAGTGAGGGTGCTTGTAATGGATCTATAAAAGTGAAACAGAAACAGAGAGAATCTACTTAAAACATCTCTTATGAGAGCAATGCAAAAGTATATATTTTATGGATAAAATATTTTTAAAACATATTGAGAGAGGGGTGGTACAGTGTATGAGAGAGGGAGAGAGAGCGAGTGAGTTTATGGTAAAATCCTAAACCATAAAATGACTGTAAAAATTACAATTTCAATAAACAAATTTACAGTTCAAATAATACAAGTTGAAAAAACAAGTTTTATATATACACTACTGGTCAAACGTTTTTGAACGGTAAGATTTTTTAATGTTTTTAAAAGAAGTCTCCTCTGCTCACCAAGGCTTCATTTACATGATCCAAAATGCAGCAAAAACAGTGAAATATTTTTACAATTTAAAATTACTGTTTTCTATTTGAATATATTTTAAAATGCAATTTATTTCTGTGTTGGCAAAGCTGAACTCCAGTCTTCAGTGTCACATGATCCTTTAGAAATCATTCTAATATGCCGATTTGCACATTTTTTATTATTATCAATGTTGAAAACAGTTTTTTTTTCAGGATTAAAATAAAAATTAAATTAAATATAAAGCTTTTGCAACATTATAAATGTCTATATTTGTCTATTAAGAAATTGAAATTAAATTTAAAATAACACTGCATCATTTATTTTCTATAAATATAGATCAAGTCTTATTATAGTTACAAAAGTTATTCAGTCAAGATCAGTAAGTGATTTTCTTTTTCTTGTGTTCTTTGATTAACATTAATATTGACACAGACGGAAGCAAGTTTATTAGCCTGCTGTCACTTTAAGACCTAATGCACAGATACAATACACTGTTACACATGCATTTTCTTTTTCATCTGTTTAAATTCACTTAAGAAATAACGGACTGTGTTCACAAGGATATTTTGACATCATATTGTGCGTATTTGTCCACGAAAGAGAACTCAATTCAGTATACCTGCACTATATAAAAGGAAGCTTTTTGTGCATGAGCTCTGATGTGTCCAGCACAGAAAACAGCACTCAAATGCTGAATTGAGTTCTCTTTCGCATCTTCTTGTGCTTGAATGGTTTAAAACCACATTAAAATGAGCATAGGAATTGATAAGCGGAATCAAAATTGTAATTTTATAACAAGTATCTGATTCCTGACCTTAAAGGGATGGTTCACCCAAAAATGAAAATTATCCCATGATTTACTCACCCTCAAGTGTCTAATTGAATGTACAGTACAGTCCAAAAGTTTGGAACCACTAAGATTTTTAATGTTTTTAAAAGAAGTTTCGTCTGCTCACCAAGGCTACATTTATTTAATTAAAATACAGTAAAAAACAGTAATATTGTGAAATATTATTACAATTTAAAATAACTGTGTACTATTTAAATATATTTGACAAAGTAATTTATTCCTGTGATGCAAAGCTGAATTTTCAGCATCGTTACTCCAGTCTTCAGTGTCACATGATCCTTCAGAAATCATTCTAATATGCTGATTTGCTGCTCAATAAACATTTATGATTATTTTCAATGTTGAAAACAGTTGTGTACTTTTTTTTTCAGGATTCCTTGATGAATAGAAAGTTCAAAAGAACAGCATTTATCTGAAATACAAAGCTTCTGTAGCATTATACACTACCGTTCAAAAGTTTGGGGTCAGTAAGAATTTTTATTTTTATTTTTTTGAAAAGAAATGAAAGAAATGAATACTTTTATTCAGCAAGGATGCATTAAATCAATCAAAAGTGGCAGTAAAGACATTTATAATGTTACAAAAGATTAGATTTCAGATAAACACTGTTCTTTTGAACTTTCTATTCATCAAATAATCCTGAAAAAAAATATTGTACACAAATATTTTGTACAATTGTACACATTAAATGTTTCTTGAGCAGCAGATCAGCATATTAGAATGATTTCTGAAGGATCATGTGACACTGAAGACTGGAGTAATGATGCTGAAAATTCAGCTTTGCATCACAGGAATAAATTACTTTGTGAAATATATTCAAACAGAAAACAGTTATTTTAAATTGTAATAATATTTCACAATATTACTGTTTTTTACTGTATTTTTAATTAAATAAATGTAGCCTTGGTGAGCAGACGAAACTTCTTTTAAAAACATTAAAAATCTTAGTGGTTCCAAACTTTTGGACTGTACTGTATATAGAATTGTAATGCATTTTCAATTCCCAACCCTAGTTACCGCAGTACACAAAGCAGCGCTGCGCTTATAAACACTCCTTTATTAGATGTTATTCTTTCGAACTTTGATTACTCAGTTTTTATGTATCTCAATTCTGAGCCAAGCATCAATTTTGCACTTCCCTGATACTGAGCTAGTTAAATAGCTCCACGTTTATCACACATTCATCATGCAGGGCTGCCTGCACGTGATCATCATCCATGCACTCATGCCACTTTTTTTTTTCAGGTTTTTTCTGCTTTCCCCTAATCAGTAGCCCTGTTTCACTCCGGCTTTGGCAGTGCATAAAGGCCGATTTTTGTGATATATCACCAAGCTACAAAAAAAAAAAATTAGTTAATGTTTAATACATGCACTTCTGACACCACATGTCTGAAATTCAAGTACTTTCAAGAAGCTTAGAAACCCTGTATAAAGTATAAAATATTAAGCAAGCATAAGCTGCGCAAATCCAGTAAATCTTTATACAAATCAATAATAGTATAACGATTTTTTTTTTCAAGGAATATATTGTTCGTATTAATGAGGTAAGAAGCCTTAGTAAACCATTTATCAAATATGATACATACAGCTTTATAGGGTTAAGTGGGTGAAAAATGTCACTGACAGAATGCCATAACTCATAAATGGCTTTGATGTCAAAGTGCAGTTTTGACTTTTTACCTGAAAATGTTTGAGCTGTTACAGAAGTGTCACTATTCTGTTGAGGACTCTCCTGCGGCGTTCCATCTCCATTCTGTAGATTCGCCCCCCACGATTCCTTGCTGCTGGGCGAGACCTCTAATCCTGTGGCATCTGATGTCTCGCTGCCTTCCACCTCCTCACCCGAAGCTGAGCCCGGCTCCTGTAGGTCTGACGTCCCTCCACAGTCCGAAGATGCAGACTCACCCTCCTGGGCTGCCATCCATATTGTCTCTTCAAGAATCTGGACAGAGTTCAAGTCCGTCCGTGGAGACGACTGGCCCTTGGCGACTTCATCTATTGGGCCGTCACATTTCATTTCTGAGGTAGGTTGCTCGACCTGTTCCATGGTTCTCCCGTTTGGCTGCTAAATCTCATAACTATCCATCACGTGACATTGCCTCTGAGAAGACAAAAAACAGGAAAAGAGTTGTCAATTACTGCAAAAGTGCCTTTAATAAAAGTATCAGAATATGACCATCAGCGTTGGAGAAGTGACCTAGTGAGTAGTGCACATGCTCCAGAGATTGTGCGGGTGACCTGAATTTGACCTGAGATCCAATACCGTCATACTGTCATTTCCTGATCCCACCCCACCCCCATCACCTCTCTGCTGACTAAACTTAAAGGGAAAAATGACATCATCAAGATTTTTAAAAGCATAGCTAGGCTTTTTGTCCACACTGCAGGAGAAACCCAATTTCTAAAATTCTGATTTTTAGATCAGATTTAGATGATGCAGGATCTGATATTTCAAAACAAACTGCAAATGTGTGGGTTCTGGAAGTAAAAATTTCAGTAATCTCGATCACAGAGATATTGATTTACAATAAACAATAAACAAATACAAACATACATGGGGTTCACCAATCAGAAGCTGGTGTCATTTGGTGACACACTACTTTAGGATCAGTTTCCACAAAAATATTAAAGGGTTAGTTCACCCAAAAATGAAAATAATGTCATTCATTACTCACCCTCATGCAGTTCCACACCCGTAAGACCTTTGTTAATCTTCAGAACACAAATTGAGATATTTTTGTTGAAATCCGATGACTCAGGCCTTCATAGGGAGCAATGACACTTCCTCTCTCAAGATCCATAAAGGTACTAAAAACATATTTAAATCAGTTCATGTGAGTACAGTGGTTCAATATTAATATTATAAAGCGACGAGAAGATTTTTGGTACGCCAAAAAAATAAAATAAAATAACGACTTATATAGTGATGGCCGATTTCAAAACACTGCTTCAGGAAGCTTCGGAGCATTATGAATCAGTGTATCGAATCATGATTCGGACTGCATGTCAAACCGCCAAACTTCTGAAATCACGTGACTTTGGCGCTCCGAACCGCTGACTCGACATGCTGATTCATAACGCTCCGAAGCTTCCTGAAGCAGTGTTTTGAAATCGGCCATCACTATATAAGTCGTTATTTTGTTTTTTTGGCGCACCAAAAGTATTCTCATCGCTTTATAATATTAATATTGAACCACTGTACTCACATGAACTGATTTAAATATGTTTTTAGTACTTTTATGGATCCTGAGAGAGGAAATGTCATTGCTCCCTATGCAGGCCTCACATAGCCATCGGATTTCAACAAAAATATCTCAATTTGCATTCCAAAGATTAATGAAGGTCTTACGGGTGTGGAACGGCATGAGGGCGAGTAATAAATGACAGAATTTTCATTTTTGGGTGAACTAACCCTTTAAGCAATAATATAAGATATTAAGCAATTTCAACACTGATAATAATAAGACATTTTTCTTGAGCATCAAATCAGAATTTGTTATGTATGATTTGTCTCACAGCTGGTTGCTTTGGTTTATGGCATTGAGCTCTTTCTGAAGAATTTGTTTGAAATGCCAATGCCTATGGGGGAAAAAAAATGAATGGGAAAATACTGCAGAACCACGGCTGTTGAAAAAGTGGGTGTTTACTGTTGCACTCTTAGCCACAAGAAATGTGAATCTTTTTTTAAGACCTGGCTCAAACGCTTTCAAGAAAAGAGAATCCATAAATATACAGAATAAGAAAGTAGCTTTTGTCTTAACTACCTGGCCTTTCATTCATTTACCACATCCGGTTACATGACCTTTATCTTTTTGAAGCAGTCAGACGCAAACAGTGCCGTCAGCAATTACAGGTCTGTGGTATATTTAGTCTACATAGAGTGTGAGGTGATAAATCCATTATGAGTCTCTGCTAGGTTGTTTATTTAAAAAGATAAGATAACCTTGCAAAGAAAGCTCCTGTGGGGAAATGCTGTGCCCAATATAAAAAGACCTCGCAAAAAGATTTTGGTTGTACAAAACTTTTATAATCATGTGACCGAACAAGAATGGCGTATGGATTGAGAAAGACCTATTTGCATGAGCAAACATGGAAAAAAAACAATGTCAACACAAAGGTCAAGATTATACAGTGTTGCAAAGTGTACTTAACCAGACAGAAGATGTTTATTAAATGTCTTAAAGGCATAGTTTACCAAAAAACGAATGCTCTGTCTTCATTTACTCACCCTCTGGAGAAAGCAAAAAAAAGAAATTTAGAGTTCAAACAACATTGAACCCCACTGACTTTCACTGTATAGACAAAAGAATCTCCCCACTGAAGAAAGTATGTCATACAGGTTTGAAACGACATGAGGGACAAAGCTTTCGACTTCGGATGAATCACATACATGATAGCTCTCAATATGGAAGACATTAATAACAGATGCGAGGGTCATATGGAGGATGGAGACCACTTCCTAACAGACTGTAATCCGTGGATTCGGACAAGAGGATTAAGCAGAAGCCACATCAATATGACTAACCCCTAACAAAGACAATGCAATTTAAAAAGATATCTCAGTTGTTACTGAACGACACTGGGTAACGTGGGAAAAACAGCACTACCATATATGTGCATTCTTTACGTTAACTTATATACATGCACAGTAAATGAAGCGATCAGAAATGCTTCTAGCCACTGTTCAGACTTGTCAGCAACCAGTCGTTCTGGTTTTCAGCTTATCTGCACATGGTTGCATGCAAGAGGCGACCAACACAGAGGAACTAAATGAGTCAGTGTGCGGAGGTTATGACAGACATGCATACCAGCCTCTGGAACTCTCAAGTGGTTTGTCTTTAAGGGAAGACACTACAAGCAAAACAAGTTTGTTTGTTTGTTTCTCACACAATACTTAATTTTGAGATGTTCGGCTATTTTGCTTCCATAACATGTCTTCCTTCAGACTTGTAGAAAGAAAATATCTAAAACACAGATTTAAGTGTTTATTTTATTACACTTTTATCCATTTGCATAATTTCAATACTCAATGCACTGAGCCAGAAAACTCCACTTCAGTAGCACTTACATACACCAACCTTCACAGATTTATTCCTATCTATATTCTGAAAGTTTTTACAGAAGGGCTGTTTAGATCATTCACTTGATTTTATACATCATGTTATTGCTAAAAACATGGTGGAAATGTTTTTTTTTTTTACCCCTGACTCTTGACAATATTTTCAGATTTATTTATTTTCTGATTTATGTGTGATAAAAAAAAAAGTGTTTTCCAAATTCCCCTCTGTAAAAAACAATATTTTAACAAAATTAAACACACATTTTGAACCTGGCTTTACCCAATGTTCAGACTTCTGTTCTGAAAATGTATGAAAATTGTTGCATAAACGTAACATTTTCGAAAACGTACAATACAAAACAATTGTATTGTTGTACTGTGATTAATCAATGGAATAATTACGGTGATATCTATTAGTTAAAATTTTACTCTATTCACCGGTGGTGTCTTGCCTTAAGAATTAATGGACAGTAAAAAAAAAAAAACCTCAGGCCACTACAAAATGAATTATGATAAGATTTACTTGTACAAAACAACTGCTGACCAAGACAGTAGATGTTTATGGATATTGTTAAAAATTAACTTTGTAATCAGAGTGAAAGCATAAGTCCGTCTTCTGTGTGCACAAGGTCATTCTTAATACTTCAACATAACATAAAGCCTTTCACGTAGAAAAACCACAAACTTTTTAGTTATTCAGAGCAGTATAATGTACATTTAGCAACGCAACAAGCTTCCTAAAAACTTGTTTTAAGGGATCATGTCAGTTTGATCCAGAAAACAGTAACCTTGTCAAGCAATCGCTTAATTTTCCTATAATATGTTGCTTTGAATTTATTTTTATTTATTCATTTTTTTAATATAAAAAATAAAAGGTTTTAGTAAAACAGAGTAAAAAAAAAAGTTTTTGTAGAATGTGCTGACTAGTGTATTCCTGCGCTTACTGTATGTTAATAGTTAGCGGATTAAAATCTAACTTAAAGTTAATATGAACAGCGCTTGGCTGAGGCAGAAAAGCTTTCATGTATAAAACAAGTGGTGAAACTTCATCTAATCAAGAAACAGAGAATGAGATGAACCCCACTGCTGATTAACCCTAACGACTGTATGTTGACAAATAATACAAAATAGCCAAAAAGCTAGGCAGATGCAACCTGACAGCCACACAAAATCTAGCTAGCTGACAAAAAACATGACTTCAAAACGGTGACATCTACTAGTTAACAGACTACAAGATACATTTATTCTGATATGGACACATATAGATTGTTAGTGATCGGGAAAAGTAGACATGCACTTCAATCAAGCAAAACATTGAGTTTTGGCTAACGTTAGCTGTCTTGGTTTACCTTGGTGTTTACGGACCAGCTTCGAAGTTTCCCAACGGTCGATCAAATATAAATATATTCTTTTTCCGTGAAGTAAAGTTGTTTTGAGACTCAAATGAGCCCATAGTCCGTCGGTTTACATCAGTTTTGTCATCACTGTGTCCCCGTGTCTCATATTTCACACATGCTAGTCTGAGGTTAGCGCTAGCTAGCTTAACGCTAACATGTTTTTGTTTTGTTTTCTGTTTTTATTTTGTTGCACACGCTTTCAAATTTCTCCTGGTCAAACAATTACGGTTAAATAGGCTTAAGATTAAAATACCAGGCGTTTTCATTCCAGATTTCTGTTATATCCATTCTTCTACAATCCAATCAGAAGGCGGATCAAGCTACAACCATCGCGCTGTTTTTCCTACTCCAACTTTTGCTCAATCTGGTCTAGTAACTCCATTCACTTTGATTACTCGGTTGTCAGGGATGACAGAAATGTAGGAACTAGAAAAGATGCGTGTATTGTTTACCTGCCTGCAGAGGTCGCTCATCGGCCCAAAGTCGCACATGAGGTCGCTAGCCATAAGGATTAAATCAAATTATCAAACTCTTCTGACCACTGACATTCAGTGCAACCGTATTCAAAATGTAAAAAAATCTGTATTGAACTAAACACGCGTAGAAAAATCCGCCTATACAAACGATTTTTCAGCTTTAGTGCAACAAATTTTCCTCACCACGGTTTGACATATGATCTAATCACGTGATATGTGTTTGTCCAATGACGGCTCGATTCGAGGGATTTAGTCAAAGGACTTTGGTTTATTTCAGAATCTGTTTTCCTTTCTAGGTATTACAGGCGTTTGCGTGGTTGACAGCTACGAAAAAGCATGGCGTGAATGTTACGTAATACAAGGTGGCTAGATTCAACCAGTAGGAGACAGATGACGCTCTGTGAATCGTAAATGTTATTTCCCGCGAGGGTTGAAATGGTGCTCTCAACTACTGGAAAATCCCTTGTAATAAACATTGTTAAATGTTAATGCAGACGAATTAAATTTAGCCGTTGTTATTAGTTAACAAATACATTTCGTTTAAAGGGTTAGTTCACACAAAAATGAAAATTCTGTCATTTCCACACCCGTAAGACCTTCATTAATCTTCGGAACACAAATTAAGATATTTTTGTTGAAATCCGATGGCTCTGTGAGGCCTGCATAGGGAGCAATGCCATTTCCTCTCTCAAGATCCATAAAGGTACTAAAAACATATTTAAATCAGTTCATGTGAGTACAGTGGTTCAATATTAATATTATAAAGCGATGAGAATATTTTTGGTGCACCAAAAAAAACCCCAAAATAACGACTTATTTAGTGATGGCCAATTTCAAAACAGTGCTTCAGGAAGCTTCGGAGCGTTATGAATCAGTGTGTCAAATCAGTGGTTCGGAGCGCCAAAGTCACTTGATTTCAGCAGTTTGGCGGTTTGACACGCAATCCGAATCATGATTCGATACGCTGATTCATTATGCTCCGAAGCTTCCTGAAAGTACCTTTATGGATCTTGAGAGAGGAAATGTCATTGCTCCCTATGGAGGCCTCACGGAGCCATCGGATTTCAACAAAAATATCTTAATTTGTGTTTTGCAGATTAACAAAGGTCTTACGGGTGTGGAACGACATGAGGGTGAGTAATAAATGACAGAATTTTCATTTTTGGATGAACTAACCCTTTAATGTATTATTAATAATGATCTTGTGAGTACCAAACTGCTCCTATAGATGGGGCCATTAGACAGGAATCTAAAACAGATGGACTTAAAGATGTAAATGCATCAAGGAGATTTAGCTGTCCGTGTAGCTCGTTCCATATAACGAAACAGCAGTGATATAGTCTAGATAGAATAGATCAATCACAAAGTTGTTCATTTATGATCTTGTCTCCTGTTTTTGCTCTCAAATCTCACCTCAAACCTGGATCGCAAAGCATTTGAAGACCACTAAAGTTTCTGTTCGTTTTTTTTCCTTATATGGTGTCGAGACAGCTGCACTTCCAGTTGTATCAATTCCAACAAAGTTCTTGCTTGTTTCTTGGGATGGGATTTAAACATGGTGTTTAATGGAGCCAAGAGTGCTATACACTTACTGCTTACATAAATCAAATTTCACTTGGCCCTACTTAGGCTCCTATGTAGATATTTTAGTGCCTAGAACACAAAATGAGATTGCACAATGCTTAAAAAATGCTTGCGCAATTTGCAGCTCTAAAAAACATATGCTTATGGGAAAGAAAAAAAAAAACAGTGCACATTCTTCTGCACTCTGAGAGAAAAACGGTGGGAAATGTAGCACTTCTGCTTTCCCCAAAATAATCAGATTAATTGCAATCATTAAAGTACAACACTTTTATTACAGTGGAAAGTACTGGTCCAAGTATAAAGGTGAGTTTTGACAAATGACTGAATTTGATGACTGAACATTATAAATGTAGCCTGAATTTTTTTTTTTTTTTTTTTTTTTTTTCCCCGTTTTTTTTTTTTTGGAGGTCTGCGGAGGTCTCGTTGAGAAATTCTTTTTGACCGACCACCAACCCCGAAAAAAAAACGACACGGATCGGAAGTAGGCTATACTTTACATTCAAAATTTTAATTTTGACTTCATTTCTGTATTATGCAGCTTTTAGCCAAATATTGTTATATGCATGTGGGTGGGTTAGTAGGACACATTTGAAAAAATTAGTAGGACGCGTTTTGACCGTATACGTGACTTACACAACAGCTGAAATGAAGAAATGGTGCAACTGAACTATTATGTTCTTTAACAAACCAGCAGGTAAATGCTGATGAATCTGCAAAATCATATTCAAATAAGGGAAGCTGATTAAGCAGTTTCACAATGAATAATTCCTGTTTTCGTGAACAGCTCTCTAAGATTTTTGAAAGTCACTATTGAGGCAGGACGAAACAAACCACTCGCTGTTGCAGCCTCTTGAACTGCCACAAGAAAGGGAAGCGTGTGAGGTAAGTGGTTAAAAATTAAATTGGTTAAAATAGTGAATTTATCATATATGAACTTAATATTTGAACCTTTAATGATTTGTTTGATGCACTATTGATCAAAAACCCAGACCCACATTTGTCTGCAGTTTCTTCAGTCACATTATTGCAGTATTTTATTCACAGGCTTTATTGAATCTAACTTACTTTCCACGTTCAGAATCCAAAATTGAGCCAGTATGAATCTGATCTTGTGGGGGATTGTGCTCCTCGGGATTTATGTCCAGCAATCAGGTTGGAAGACAATATATAAATATTTAATAATATATAAATGAATATTAAGAAATAATATAGCTAGCTGACTGGCCTTTTTCTCAAATACTTTTTGTACTTTGTGACTATAACTGTTTTTGTGAATCATAATATCTGAAACATAATATAATACATACGGTCCATCTGTGCCTTAACAGATACCAGACAATATGTGTAATAAGTATTTAATTCATTCATTAATTTGGAGTCTTTATGAAGTTTCACAGAAGGTGCAGTGTTATTCAGCATTTTCCCTTTCCACTGGGAAATGTGGTGATTTGTTGGGTGAGGCTGAAAAAAGAGACTGTTGCATGAACCCCAACTACGGCTACATGAATGCAGATGGAAAGTGTATGTACTGTGGGTAAGTTTCACTTAAGTGATGCTTATAATGTTCATATTCAGAACCCTATTATGATAAATGCCACATTGAAATTTATTTGTGTCTAATGGAGTGAAAAACTGATGATGGGAAAACTATTTCCTATTTGTTATTTTATATTTTGTTAAACAAATATAATAGATGACATAAAATGAAATTTCACCCTATTAATTTTGTAAATGCATGTAATGATTCCTCCATGTTTATTATTCATTTATGTTTTCAATTTTTTTGATGTTTAATCATAATGTCATAACTCAATCGTCAAGTGAATATTGAATGGAATATGAGACTTCAATCATTTAGTTCACTTAATCAACAATCGTTGCATAGAGCTTTCCTGTAGCTCAGTGGTTAGAGTGTGGCACTAGCAATGCCAAGGTCACGGGTTCGATCCCAGGGATTGCACATACTCAGATACAAATGTATAGTATAATGCAATGTAAGTCGCTTTGGATAAAAGCGTCTGCCAAATGCATAAATGTAAATGTAAATGTAGAACCAAGTCTTTTTAATAATCCATTACACTTGAATGTACATCACAATACGGAAGAGAAGATCTGTCGCTACTTCTATTTCAATGCAGCTTAAAATAATGCAATGTTTATGTTCCTTTTTTTAGGAAACCTTTTTAAATCGTAATGCACTTTTTACGGTAAAAAATATATTGGAGACTATTTCACCTTTTCAATAACACTGCTTAAAGTCAGCATGAAACAGAAGTTGCGATAGACTTTTATACACTATTGGGACTAATATTCAATTGAAATGGCTTATCAAACAAGAAAAAATGTAGGGTGGGACTTAGATTTGTCCATCGGAAATTGATTGGATCATGTGAGTGACAGGTTGTCCCGCCCTTGTGCCAGTAAACGTCATCAGAGAGGAAAAGAGATGTTGTGGCAAGAGGAAGATATTGGGATTAAAGATTACTAGGGCACCTGTAGTAAAAAAGAATGATGTGCACAGATAAATAATTTATAATAAATACTGCAATATTCCATAAAATCTCACGGTGACTTTAATCTAACTCTTCAAGCTACTGAATTAGCTGAACTGAAACAAATGAGATCAAATGATGCACATATCCTTTAGAAAAATCTTGTCTGTTGACCTCCAGGCCGGCAGCATGGACTGAGTGGTCTTCCTGGGGCGAGTGCTCTGTGAGTTGTACAGAGGGAGTAACGCAAAGGCGACGGTCTTGTTATGGAATTGGTACTTGCTTAGACAGTGCGAACCTAGGAACTGTTCAAACTAAACCATGTGTGAAAAAACAATGCTGCCCAGGTAAAAAGAACATTAAGTAATTGTTACATTTAGACATAAAGCATTCTATGATCTTTCTCATATTTCCTTAAATTTGTGTACTCCAGTGGAAGGTGGTTGGTCAGAGTGGGGAGGCTGGCAGCCCTGTTCAGTCACGTGTGAGAAGGGAATAAAAAAAAGGCAAAGGACCTGCACTAACCCAGTTCCACAATGTGGGGGCTCCTGTAGGGGTGAACAGGAAGAAATTGCCTCTTGCATCACTGAAGTGATCTGTCCGAGTAAGTATAGTTTTCTTTTTTTGCTTACTGAAGATACTGAAAATTAAGACCATGCTCTCATTTGATGTCAAGCTCATGGTGGGTGGTCCAGTTGGGGAAGCTGGGGTCCCTGTCAATCTACTTGTATTGATGAAGGACATAACACTCAGAAAGAACTTCGTAAAAGGACTTGCACCAACCCCACTCCATCCACGGCTCCACCTGGCAGATACTGCGAGGGCTTTGACACAGACACCCGCCCTTGCAGCGGACTACCTTTCTGTCCAAGTAATATGCTTTTTTTTTCTTCCACAAAACTGCGAGAAATACGAGAATTGTAGAAACCAGAGCTTTATATCTCTACTTCACAGTTGATGGAAACTGGGGCCCTTGGTCAGGTTCAACACCCTGCTCTGTGACGTGTGGATTGGGCCGGCAGACACAAAGACGGGTGTGTAATTCTCCTAGTCCCAAACATGGTGGCAGAGAGTGTAGAGGTGAAGAGCAAAAAACTGGTGTCTGCTCCACTGATATCGACTGTCCAGGTAAGTAGCTTGACACAATGAAAGATTTATCTAAATGAACATGAAAACAAACAAAAAACATATGTATGATAATACAGCCATACAAATTGATTGCTTAAAGGGATAGTTCACCCAAAAATGAAAATTCTGTCATCTATTACTCACTCTTATGTCATTCCAAACCCATAAGACTATTGTTTATCTTTGGAATATAAATGAAGATATTTTGAATAAAATCTGAGAGATTTCTGTCACTCCATTCGAAGTTTATTCACCCAAAACTCAGATGGTTTAAAATGTTCATAAAAAATCGTGAAATAAATTCATATGAATCAAGCGGTTTAATCCAAGTCTTCTGAAGAGACACGATCACTTTATATTATGAACATATATAATTTACCCTTTTATTCACATATTAGCATTGATCAGCGTGGATCAGCAATGTTTACAGTAGTGCTGTCAAATTGATTATTCACGATTAATCACATCTAACATAAAAGTTTGTGTTTACATAATATATGAGTGTGTTTACATATAATATATTGTTGACATATATATAATATATACAGTACAGTCCAAAAGTTTGGAACCACTAAGATTTTTAATGTTTTTAAAAGAAGTTTCGTCTGCTCACCAAGGCTACATTTATTTAATAAAAAATACAGTAAAAAACTGTAATAATATTTCACAATATTACTATTTAAAATAACTGTGTACTATTTAAATATATTTGACAAAGTAATTTATTCCTGTGATGCAAAGCTGAATTTTCAGCATCGTTACTCCAGTCTTCAGTGTCACATGATCCTTCAGAAATCATTCTAATATGCTGATCTGCTGCTCAATAAACATTTATGATTATTTTCAATGTTGAAAACAGTTGTGTACTTTTTTTTCAGGATTCCTTGATGAAAAGAAAGTTCAAAAGAACAGCATTTATCTGAAATGCAAAGCTTCTGTAGCATTATACACTACCGTTCAAAAGTTTGGGGTCAGTAAGAATATTTATTTTTATTTTTTTGAAAAGAAATGAAAGAAATTAATACTTTTATTCAGCAAGGATGCATTAAATCAATCAAAAGTGGCAGTAAAGACATTTATAATGTTACAAAAGATTAGATTTCAGATAAACACTGTTCTTTTGAACTTTCTATTCATCAAATAATCCTGAAAAAAAATATTGTACACAAATATTTTGTACAATTGTACACATTAAATGTTTCTTGAGCAGAAGATCAGCATATTAGAATGATTTCTGAAGGATCATGTGACACTGAAGACTGGAGTAACGATGCTGAAAATTCAGCTTTGCCATCACAGGAATAAATTACTTAGTGAAATATATTCAAATAGAAAACAGTTATTTTAAATTGTAATAATATTTCACAATATTACTGTTTTTACTGTATTTTTAATTAAATAAATGTAGCCTTGGTGAGCAGACGAAACTTCTTTTAAAAACATTAAAAATCTTAGTGGTTCCAAACTTTTGGACTGTACTGTATATATGTATTATTATATATATTATGTATGTGTGTGTGCGTGTATACACACACGTAAACACAAACTTTTATGTTAGATGCAATTAATCGTGAATAATCGATTTGACAGCACTACTTTACAGCATTCAATTCTGGTAAACGGAAGCGCAAGCGTGCTTGCTTGATGTGCAAGAACCAATGAGGTTCATTCTCGTGTGTTCCGCCAGCATGTTTGAACAATCAGGTTTCTTCTCACTCATCAAGCAAGTATGGTTGAGCTTCTGTTTATATTCACTGTTCACGTGAATAAAAGCCCAAATGAAATCAAATCAATTAATCATATAAAGTGATCATGTCTTTTCAGAAAACTTATACCATTTGATTCATATGGATTTCTTTTACAAACTCTGTATGAATGCTTTGAAGCATTTGTGTTTTGAAGATGAACCAAAGTAGTATGGAACTATCCCTTTAACTTAGTAACATTTTTCTCTCTTTCTTTCTGTCAGTACACGGGATGTGGTCTGAATGGAGTGAGTGGGGTCGATGTAAAAAACCTTCCACTAGAGATATCACATGTAAAAACAGGGAAGGAAACCGAAGGAGAGAGAGAGAGTGCGTTGGTAGAAAACACGAGGGAAACTTCTGTACTGGAGATATTGTTGAACACGGCAACTGCTATGACATTGATGGCTGTAGAAGTGAGTGCAAAGAAAAATCATAGCTGTGTCCGAAATTGCATACTCTCTAGGTACTACAGGTACTACAAAAAAAAGTATGTTCTGTATGGTATGAATTGAAATTGATGATGAAGTACAATCGCCATGTTGTCACTGTCACATGACCTACCGGCTTCAGTTGCGACACTTCACTGCCGTTCACGATTCCTCTGCTGTGGCCTTATGGGATAGTAAAGTGTCCATTGGATGCGCACTCCAGAATCTTGGCAGAAGTAGTAGATCGTCCAGGTACTTTTCGCTTACTGTTTTATGAATACTATGAATTCGGATATACGTACAGTTTTTTTGGATACTCTGTGTGGAAGTAGGCATATTCGGACACAGCGCATGTTTTTCAGTTTTAAGCTACATAAATGCAAAGCATGCACATTTTTATTGTTTAGCATCAAAATGTGTAACATTTTTCAAATTGAGTGCTAAATATTAGTACATCTCAAACAAATTGTATATTCACTACATTATGAATGATGATATTAGATGATAAAATTAGGATTTTCCAAAACCTCACAGGTGGAAGGTCAGTTTTCCAAACAAATAACTATCTCTTACTATGTTCAGTGGAAGGTGTCTTGTCAGAGTGGAGTGAGTGGATTTATTGCAAACCTGCCTGTGGGCCAGGCTCTGCACAAACAAGAGAAAGAAAGTGTGTTCCTGACATCTCCGACTACCGGTAGGTATTGAAAGAAAAATGTGTTTATAATAATAAGTCATATATGGGTGCGATTCCATTACATGCATACGGTAGGTTGTGCATTGTTTCAGTGGTTTTCTTTATCTCTCATAGTTCCAAAGACCGCAGTATGTTCTCAGGGGTGCCAAAAGTGAACTGTAAAGATTTGAAAACTGAAACCGAGAGAAGACCATGTAATAATGTCCCTGAGTGCAAGGATGAGGTTGTAATATTATGCTCAGAGCATATGTATATTAATTTTAGCTAATTAAAGGGAATGCATTTTAATTTTAACAACATATTCTCGCTGTTATCAGGATGATTGAGTGCAGAGTCCAGAGTAGCTGTTGAAGACAAGAGGACCAGTCACTGTACTCACCAGCAGTTAGAAGAACCTCAACATGCCAAGCTGTTCTCTTATGAAACATGCTACCAACAGAAAAATACTTGCTTTGTTAGCTTTTGTTATATGGATTGGATTGATTGCTGATTAATTCACACTCCGTAAACTCTGCTTTGCTGCCACAATAAAGTATTAAAGTAATGCAAGATCATGTAGTGTATGTGATAAATTGGTTGATTGCTGATTAATGCACAATTCTGTAAAATCTGCTTTGCTGCCACAATAAAGTATTAAAGTAATGCAATGTCATGTAGTGTATGTAATACAATGCTTGACGTTATCCCTTCAATCAGTCGAATAAAGAAAAGATGCGAGCCAGCCAGGAGTCGAACCTAGAATCTTCTGATCCGTAGTCAGACGCGTTATCCATTGCGCCACTGGCCCGACGTTTGGTTAAAAACCACGTGACTCTATGTACTATTTGATTTCGAAGGCTGCTGCGCCCTCCTGTGGTCCTGTGGTCCTGTTGTCGGCCGTAAACATTATTGAGGCTGCCTCATTTCAGAAAAGTAACCATTACCTTTCAAAGAGAGAAATCACAATAATTTAAGCTCACGAGGAATAAACAGTCAAGTTTATTACGGTTTCTTTTTCTGAAATGAAAAATCCGCGACGACGTGTGCGGCAGACAATCACGACCACAGGAGGGCGCAGCAGCCTTCGAAATGAGAGATACTCCATAGAGTCACGTGGTCATAGCCTTAGAAATTGTATGGTTATTAAGAAAAAAGTCATTACACGCGTTTCAGAAAGCATGCAAGTGTGTAAACGACAAGCCGTTGCTTCTGGCGTTGTTTCATAATTGGGTAGATCGTAATTTAATTAAAATGGTTGGCAGAGTTGTCGGTCTTAGAGAGTTTTACTCTTGTTGTAGTACATCGCTATTCTGTATACAACCACATGTATATATCTATTTTTAAAAAAAGCTTCACAAAACCAAATACCTCATCCGCCGAAATAGCTCAGTTGGGAGAGCGTTAGACTGAAGATCTAAAGGTCCCTGGTTCGATCCCGGGTTTCGGCATTTTGATCCAAAAATAAATAGTTTTAGAGGCCAAGAGCCATATCAAAAGACCCATAAGAAAAAAAATCCTATCTTAAGCACAGAAATCATCTGTACGATAGAGAGTACAAGCATCTTGTAAATTTTAAGTATCTTTCATTTAAAATGAACAAAATGGATGGAGAGAACAGACTACACTTGTTCTTTAAGAAAGAATCAGACCAAGAGAAAAGCCATTGTTAAAATGACAGTGGTGGCTTAGATTTTTTATATAACTTTAAAATATGCCAGAACTTAAATTACCCAATTACTTGAACTAACTAGTTAACATGTACATACGTCATATACGTCGTATTATAAACCACGCCCTAAAATCAGATTACATGCGTTTCCGTAGTGTAGTGGTTATCACGTTCGCCTCACACGCGAAAGGTCCCCGGTTCGAAACCGGGCGGAAACAAAAAATTTTCCCCCCTTACCTAAAACAAAATATCCATTTCTCAACTAGTACTGAAGGAATGTTATTGTAGTAATATTAGAATGTTAGAAAAAACTGAAACACTGTTGAACATGAAAAACTAAATCACAAAATTACATAATAGCTATGTGCTAATAAATTTGCTTATATATTTGAGTTAAAAGCTACATTAAATCAATTGAAATCAACCAGTTATTACATCAAACCAATAATGCTTCCAAGATTTACCATTTTCCTGGCTGTTTCAAAGAAATCATAGATCAGTGCTTCTCAAACCCTATCCTAGAGACCCTCCACCACTGCAGTTATTGAACATACCTGATTAAACTCATCAGCTCATTTACTGCAGTAGAGACTGCAAGACCCGAAACGGCTGGGTCCAATAAGGGAGACGTCCAAAATGTGCAGTGGTGGTGGTCTCCAAGACAGGATAAAGAAGCACTGAAATAGATAACATGTCTATAAAAAGCATTATGAAAATCTACACATTCATTTTAGCAACAAAATGCTCAAATGACTTATGGCACTAAAACAACAAACACCACAATAATTAACTCATTAATAACTAAATAAAACTATTCTACTCTGCGTGACTAAACAGCTACCTCGTGTCTACCAAAATAAGGCACTATGGCATATCCACTTAAGCAATTTAGCCTGGAAAGCTGTAAGATTTTGGTAATCATTGGTGAAAAATCCACTTTAAACTGCTATGTTGTGAAGCATGGTAGCTAGTCATTAGCTGGTTTACCAGCTAATGTTGCTGGCCCAAGACAATGTACCAGCTTGGACCAGCTAGAAACCAGCTACCATGTTACAAAATTGAGATAAAATTTCCAGCCAGGGTCTGGGAAAGTATTTACGGTTTCTTTGTATAATTGTTTAAAAAGAATGATCATTGATCAATCAATATTCAGTGAATTTATTGTACAAATAGGAGTATTGCAAGCATTCAGTCTAGCAAGTCTCTCCACAGGTATGAGTAAAATACTATCATATAGAACCAAATCAAAATCAGAAAAACTTACATACATGTTGTATACACATAATGCTGATGAACAGGACTCTTTAACTGTTCCACTTTCCAGGAAAATCCTTTTTAGTCCATGTGCAGGTTTATTTTAGCACTTAGAAAAAAAGCGAAAAGAACACTTGGTATTAAGACATAAAGAATGAGTCTACAAGGTCTCCAATGAAAATCATTCTGCTAAAGGCATTAAAACACTTTTGTAATACTTTGTGATTTTTTAACAGCAGGGATCGTTGATTGTTGCCTCTTGATGACAAAGTTGTTATGGCAACAAATGAACAGACAAACCTTTGGTGGAAGATGGATGAAAGCAATGAACTTATATTTACACAGTAAAGAGAGAGACAAAAATGGCTAATTCAGTGAAATGAGGCACTTCTCCAAAGGCGAGGATAAGTGTCACCAAATTACCAGCCATTCTCCATGTTGATCTTAGTAGGAGTGGTGCTTTACAGAAACATACACTTAATGTAGAACTACAGCAAATAGCTGTTGTACACTAGAGAAGAGGAGAGCTCCATTAGTAGTTCAGAGATTAATTCAAGATTGGGGCTGAATGTTACCTATTCTACAACTGAAGGTTTCACATTGGTGGGATACTGGATAATGCTTCAGCACCTTCGTCTCCACTCAAATGTTTTGTACAAACAAAAGTCAAGGCTTAAGGTTCTCATAAAGTACAACTGACATATATCAGCATACCAAATACATCTTTGCTGCTGGCAATGTCAAACAAACTCATTAATGAATTTCCGAGGGTGTCTCAAAAGCTTTACTTGGTAAACATTCTCCTCCCTACAACAACACAGCCACAATAACCTTAGAAGAAGCTGATTCAACCCTTTTCATCCAAAATAAAGATTGCACACAGAGAAATAAATAACAGTAAAATCTTGTTGCTTTGTCTCAGGTAAGTGAGGCTACTATAACAGGGGTTTTAGGTGCCCATAATGTGCCTTTTGAAAGTGTTATTTACAAAGTGAAAGGAGACAAAAACTGGCCTGCCCTTTCAAAGGACAATCAATAAAGTGCAATAAAAAAATAAGATACAGTACAATGAAAGGGGCTTCACTTGGAAGGTCGGATAAGGCAAAAAAAGAAAGAGAGAAAGTCACTAAGCTTTGGTTGTTAACAAAACAAAACAAGTTCCATAAAGCACATGTAAAGCACAAAGGTAAGTTGTGACTCGGCATGGTACAGAAAAACTTGCTTCTGTATCCGCTTGTGGTCCGGAGGTGGTTTCTGGAGATGATCTTCTACTGCACAGAATCAAGAAGCGGATGGAGAGAGGGCAATGGGAGTTGTTGGAGAGGGAATGGTATTGGCCAGATTATAGGTTGAATTCGGGAAGGTACCCTGAGAGGGCTGTACATTGAGGAAAGGGGGCCTAGTGTTGGGTGTTTGGGGGGATGTCTCCGCTGTGGCTGGGGAGTCCAAGCTGACTTCATCCCCTTCCTCAGAGTCCCATACTTCACTCTGCAGGTAGTCTGCGAAGAGGGCTTTAGCTCGCTGCAGAATACGCCCGAGGTTGTGGCGACGGACCAGGCGGTCAAAGTGCATGGCCAGCTCATTGTAGTCTAGGCTGTTTTTGACAATGTGATCACGGTGTTCTAGTAGGATAGAAAGGCAAAGGAAAAGCATGAAGGGATTCCCTTTCCCGAACTCCTGCGGAGGGGGAAGTGAGCAGGGTTTAATTCCGCCTCCTTCTGGTTTGTTTGTGTTTGGAGAGGTTAAGCCAGACCCAGTGGGTCTGCATGGCGAGGGGAGATTGCTGGAGAATGCTTTGGGCAAAGACGGGGACTTGCCGAAAGATAAAACTGGCGAAGAGAGAAGTGACCGATTGTAACTCTGTGATGGAGACGCCAGTAAAGATTTCCCTGCGACCACTGATGGGGACTGAGACCCGGTTCCGTTTATTACAACTTGTGAGGACATGAACCCCCCAGAAGGTTTATCAGGAGACATGGCTTTGTCTCCACTAGAGGAAGAGGATGTGCATTTTGACAGGGCATCAGGAGATGCCGTTCTCCAACTAGTGGCAGAATTAGATGCTTCCAGTGACTGATTGGAGCTACTTTTCCAGTTTGGTAGACAGGAAGGAAGAGATGATTCTGGGGAAGCTGCCTGACCATTGGGAGAGTCTCTTTGTCCTGGAGATGATGGTGTATGATTACCAATAAGAGGTTCCTGCTCTCCAGGGTCATCCTCACTTTCCTCTGTGGACTGGCGGGCCGAGAATGGCAACGTAGAGTGTGCAGACTGAAACTGTACTGGAGATAATGTGGGATCGGAGCAATCATTCTCATTCATCTCAAAGCTGTCCTCGTTACGGCCACTATAGTACTTGAATTCCCCAAAACTGGCCTGTTTTTCAAATGAGGGAGCCGGAGCCGTGACATCATTCTTGACCATGTCATCTACACCGTACTCTCCTTCGCCTTCCTTCCGAGACCCCTTCTCCTCCTCTACGACCAGGGAACGTCCCCCATCTGCCTCCTCTCGAGATGGTCTTAGCATGTGACGTTTCCTCTGCCTTTCTGTCAGCTTCTCTTCCATCTCCTCCATATCCACATTCTGATGGACATTCTGAGAGCCGTTGGGCTGATCTGCCTCAAGTGCTGGCCCCAGAAGTTCCACCTCTGTCTCAGGTGGATCAGGTGGCAAGGAGCTCCAGGTGACCTCCAGCATTCGCAGGGCATCATCAAAAGCGAATTCACGCTTTAGCTCCAAAAGCAGCCAGCGGTAACAGAAAAACAGATCGTCAGCACCTTTCGAGACTAGGTAGGCATAAAACTCAGGGTCTGAATACTGCAGAAGCAACTTAAGATGCTGGAACTTAATGGACATGAGTTGTCCGTCAGGGCGGAAGTTGCCCTCGAGACGTTTCATAATGCCACAGAAGCAAATAAAGGCGTGAGCTTCGTTGTCCATGACGGCGAGGATTGGCGAGGCAATGTCGCTCATGCCTTGGCAATAAGACACCTGTGAAAGCAAATGAGGACAGTTTACATTCCAAAGAAATAAAAGGACATCCTAGTGTCATCAAAGAGTAGAACTGCGTGTTTACCTGTGGGTGTGTAATAGCAAAGGTGGTTAGGAGGTCGGTCAAGGCGGTGAGATGTGGGCTGTCCTCTGAGCCCGCATAGTAAGGATGTGCTCGGTCTGTTCGAAGAACATCTTTCAGAACATTTCCCCGAATGAACTCCAGATCCTCTGAGCTGACCCGTGCCGTCCATTCACTCTTCAGCTGGTCGTACTCTCTCGTCTTCCTCTTCATGTAGTCCATTCTCTCCTGCCCTGTCAGACCATCTGGGTACACATTAAGGAGGTATCGCCAAACAACCTATCACAAAAATACAGAGATGGATGAGTAAAAGTCAGCTAAAAATGCAAAGAGGCCTGCTATGGAGCTCAACTGACATGAGTTGTCCGTCAGGGCGGAAGTTGCCCTCAAGATATTTATACACACACACACAAATACATGTATGATATAAAATATATCAAATATTTTATACTAGCTCTAAATACCCATTATGGAGTTTTTAAATAAGCTACAAAAATTAATAAAAATAACTTCATTAACTAAATTTGTATTCAAAGTAAAGGGTTAGATTACTGTTTAGATTACTAGATTAGTTAAATAATGGCAAAGCAGTTTGGTTACCTTGCGTAAGGATGGCTCAACCCCACCATGATATATACGAAGTCTAAGATCTTCTGGCCGGGTCAGTTGACCTTGGCTGTTCAGGTAACTGTGGAATTCAGCATCATTTAAGGGAGGCTTGAATGGCTTCACCTCCTCCCCATAGGACCAACTCAAGGCCTGCTGCACACGCGATAAAGTGCGACCCACCTGAATGTAGAGGTAGGTACAATGTGAGAAATAGATAAAAGAAAATGTTCATAATTTATATAGATTTCTAGCTAAATCTATGATATTAGGTGGAAAGAAACATTCCTACACATAAAATATCTGGAATAAGATTAATTACTTATCAGTGGCCATGTGCACACTGCAGCTAAATTGTCAATTCACCTTTTAGTGCTTAAAAGCATGTTCACACCAAGGACGAGAACTATATTGATAAAAATAGTTCTGAAAATCGTTCTAAACATAAAAGAATAGCAGAGTCCACAACACAACTATAATGATAACGGCAGTCACGGCACAAAGAAACAATATCATTGGAATCACCTTTACCGTGATTTTTTTCCAGCTGATGAATGATTAAAACATTGAGAGCAAATCAGAATCCATCCTGCTTTAAAAAGCT
This sequence comes from Megalobrama amblycephala, assembly GCF_018812025.1. Taxonomy (NCBI): domain Eukaryota; kingdom Metazoa; phylum Chordata; class Actinopteri; order Cypriniformes; family Xenocyprididae; genus Megalobrama; species Megalobrama amblycephala. Next base: position 20,373,125 of record NC_063055.1, on the reverse strand, counting down.
TGAGCATTTAAAGTGGCAGATGACAAAACTGCAGTGCCCTTAAAATAAACAGAACGATATAGTGCGTTGGTGTGGACGCTAATATAGTTATCATTATAGTTATCGTTCTTGGTGTGAATGGACCTTATTCTTGTTCTGTACACACTGAGATCAGTAATTTACGGGAAAGATAACCGAATTGAAAAAACTGAATTTACTCCTGAAAAATTCAGGTAGCGTCAACCGCATTTACAAATTTCTAAAATGGCTACAGATAGTTCAGCCTGTGATAGAGCAAATAATCATGTTGATCATGTACTCATATTATCTTTTATTTGCTTTATTCATTTATTTATTTGATTTAAAATTTCAATTCAGTTTTGTTATAAAGATATTTCAATTTCACAAAGAAATATGATGCATTTTGTCTGAATCGTTACATTCCTAATATTGAAACTTGCACCTGCCCCCTTTATTAACTCTATAAACTGGATGGCTTCATGAGCCAAGCCCAAACAAGCAGGATATCGACAGGGGTTTGGTTAAAACCTAAGTGAGTCTTTGGTCAGTGTAATATTTGGTCAAAATTTGTGAACACCAAATGCGCAGATCGATAATTTAGCAGCACAAAGCTGTTTCTTACAAGACCAAAAGAGCTTTCGCCTTCAAGAACTCCTGAAATATCTAACGTCTTCAATTGTTTGGGGCTAATTGCCATGAATTACAGTATAAATGCAGCAGACTGTGAACCTGACTGAACGCAGTAGACACTGGCTGGTAAAACAGCTGGCTGACAGAGTGAAGAACATCATGAGTAACCTGGGACAGCAGCGACTGTGTGAAGGGAAGTGCAGCAGATGCCAATGACCTCTTCTCTCCCTGCAACTGATCTGAGCCAATCACATCCTTAGGGCTTATTATGTCCCAATCCTCCAAAACAGGACCTTGGGAAGAATATGAGAAAACAAATCATTAAAGAATAATAATAATAATAATAAAAAAAAGGATTAGAAACTGTTTTAGTCTTGATTAAAGGTCAATGCAGAATCTTTGTAAAATAATTCCAGTGCCCAATAAAGACACAATGTACAAAATAACGTACTGGAAATATGTGCATCTTCTCAGGAATATACACAAAATAATTAAATTACAGAACAATCACTTGAATTTCCCTCCTTAAAAATATTTATATCAGGAAATGCACTCAAAAATACACAGAGCTTCAGAATAATCATTTGAATTAAATGGAAATCATCCAAAAATAATTTACATATAGTCATTTTTTTATTTGATTGATTATTTATTTGTAGATAATAAATGGTTAATTCAGAGATCAGATAAGGGAGACAGAGCAACCACACATTTTCAGGACCTACTGAGATTGACAGACATTTAATACTCTCCAAACAGGAGAATGTGCAATTCACTCACTGTCCTCTGATGGTTTGATGTCCATCTTTAGCTGGAGGAAAGGCTTTGCCGCACTGACAAAGGCGGCATCTAAATCCCAGTCAGACAACAGAGACACGTAGACCTCCACACCTCCGCGGTCACGGGACAGGTAGCTAATCCCAAAGTTGCGTTTCCTACAGGGATCCAAAGAAAATAAGACTGCATCTATGTTTGCTGCAATTAATTTATCTATCAATGCTATTAAATAATCATTAAAATTGGCTTATCAATACATATTTTTAAATAGACCAAAATCAGAATTATAACAAAAATATATATATTTTGTAATTTCAGAGTTCACACTCACCCATTCAGCTCAAAGGCTCGTATCAGGATATGCTGCAACACCTCTAATGAGGTTATTTGAGGATCAACAGCAAAGGAGCGGAACTCCACCGGTAACACCCCTTCACACTTCTGCAAACAGACAGAAAAACAGGAAGCTTGGAGTAAAAGTACAATTTTAGAAAGACGAAGAAAATGGGTTACATTCCCTATTTTACATAACACAGTTTTGTTATTTATCTTAATTTTTAGGTCCTGAAAGACTATTCACTCTATCCTCTGAAATGCAAATCATCTGATCAGGTGACATTTATTCAGGTGGATTTACTGCCTGTTGAGTTTCTGTCGATGCTGCAACCAACCGTGGGAAACTGACTCTGGCTGTACAGATTACTTTGAACTTCACAAACATGAGCTAAAACCTTGAGCGCAGCACTACAAGGTCATCTGTCCCGAGCAGAACACACTGCAGCACATCTGTCAAGGTTCACACTGAACCTAATTTAATTTATTATTCAAAACTTTGTGACTTAGGTTGCCATTTGATACCACTGACTCTTGAGTAGTGGGACAGAACAGGATACAAAACTTTTATCTCATGGAATAAATTAAATTGTATCAAAATGCTCAGAAATATTCACTCATGTCATCTCCAGCTTCTTCCATTTTCTCCCAAATGTGTTTTTCTTTGACTATCACTCAAAAGAGTGTTATTTTAGTATTATTTATATATAATATTTATTAATATTTTAATTATCTTTTATTTTTATATATTTACAGTTTTCACTTTAGTGTTTGTTTTAGTAGTTTTTTTATTTTGTTTTTTATATTTTTAGTTTCAGTTTTATTAATTTTAGTACTTAAAGGTCCCGTTTTTCGTGGTTTTTTGAAGCTTTGATTGTGTTTATAGTAGGGCTGCAACAAACGATTATTTTGATAATCGATTAATCTATCGATTATTAGAACGATTAATCGACTAATCATCGATTATTGCACTGATTAATCAGTAAGCTTTGCTCGATTATTCTACTTTAGCAATTAGTTAAAATATTGAGTTATACTGTACTTTAACTAGTAAATCTAGAAATCACTTCAGCTTTTAAAAGTGTATTTTTAATAATTTTCAAGCCAACTGAATAGACCAATATCCTTCAGGTTAAAAAAATATAATGTAATTATGTGGGGTTTTTTTGAAAAATGAAACAACAACATACATACACACTCATATTATATATCATATTATATTTTATATATATATATATATATATATATATATATATATATATATATATATGTGTGTGTGTGTGTGTGTGTGTGTGTATATATATATATATATATACACACACACACACACACACACACACACACACACACAAACTATCAAGTTTATGGTCATTGAATGGCTTTCCTGAGGTAAATGTTACATTTTGTGTGATATATTTGTTTGCAAGTTTTATTGACTTCTTTCTGCGGTTAAAACTCCGATTAAGTGATTACAATAGAGATGGATTCATTTCAGTAAGTTCAGTAAGTACTTTTTGATGTTCATTCATGTTTATTTCGTGCTGTAATAGAGAGGAATAGGTTCACATGCTGCTTGAACCGAGGTGTTACAGCGATCTGCCACACAACGTTAAACAGCGTTACCACCACAAGTATTGTTTGAATCCCGTAGTAATATTGACTGAATTTAAAAGCTTAGACTTAGTTTTATATCAAAAGTAACCTGATCTGTCGGTGCGTTGTCTGTGTCCTCTTTGCTCTGCGATGCATCTTTCACTGTGTGAGAAAATGAACGTGTGGCGTGAGAACAGTGAGTTTGAATGAGAGTTGGTGGCCCTGCATGACAGTATTCTGTAGTTATACTAAACGTTATGTTTGTTATGTTTATGCTATTTTAATCTCCCACATTTCACGGGTTCGACTTCGTTTGCACTATGCTGTCCAAAGCGCTGACTTCTTTTATTGGATTGGATCCAGGAGGGCTGCATTACAGTGTTGCGCTACAGCGCCCCACTGGTTACACCGCGGTATTGCAGGCCTTTCAAATAGGTTGTATGAGATCAACAAAATATTTGTCGACAATTTTTTATTGTCGACGTTGTCGATAATGTCGACTAAACGTTTCAGCCCTAGTTTATAGTGTGCAATATAACATGTGTTCATGTTTCGCGTGTAAAAAAAACACAGTATTTTTCACATAATTTACTTATCTGTATACCGCTGTTTCCACTGTCATAAAAACGGGCTGATGACTTCCTTGTTCTATGAAGTCCCTCCTTCAGAAATACGTAACGAGTTCTGATTGTGCCAGCGGTTCCTGTGTTGTGATTCGACAGCAGTTTAGCGCATCTTGCCCGGAAAGGTCACGCCTCTTACCATAACGTGGAGATGCACGCGCTCAGTGTTATTGTAACATGTCTTTAATTTTACCCTATCAATTTGAGCCGGAATCAGACCAGGGGCCTGTACCATGAAGCTGGATTAGCTGGCTAGCCAGGTAAATTTCAGATTAGTTTGCGCCAATCCTGGGTTTTAGGTACCATGAAAGTAACTTGACTTTTAGCGGTGTTCATCGCCATAGTAACTTGCGCTCCACGGCTAACCTGCTCCGGGGCAGGTTATGTTCTGGATTAGAGATCTCAAACTAAAATTGGACCAATCAGATGTAAACTAAGTGACACACTGACACACTCAACACAATAAAGTCACTCCCCCAGTTTCTCTTCCTCCAAATTAAAGGTCATTATATAGCAAAAACAAATATTTAATGATGAAATTGTCTGGTTTTAATGATAATATAATTTATATGATTTGTATAATTATATGATCTATATTTTTATTAATCCATTACACACATGCAAGTTTAGTGTAACAGTAGTTATTAAGCACTTAGTCTCAATGAATATAAATATATATAGATCATATGTAATATAGGCCTAAACTTCACAACTTTCACTTGCACTGATAGAGAAAGATCATTTCTTTTATTTGTCCTCTTTCACAGACAAGTATTTTCCAATAATGTAAATGCATTTAAATTCTTCATTTTCAGCGAAAGAGTTTTGAATCGCGCTGACTCTCTCGCGAGAAGTGAATCAGTTTATTTCTGTTGCAAGGCATGTGATTGGCTGTTTGCCACTGATGTCACGGATTCATGTGCACGCGCTCCACAAACTCAGGATCAAAGCCTGAGTTGACAGAGAAAGTTGATGATCAGCATCATGGTACCAACAAAGCTGGATTGGAGTGGTTTGGTTTTGTCAACTCGAAACTAATCCTATAACCCTGAGTTTGTTCATCCACCATCATGGTACAGGCCCCTGGTGATTGGACTGCGGGATGAAAATAACAGCGTTTCGACGACATGGCGACAAACACACTCTACAAACGCAACTCTTGTGTATTCCTGTGGGCGGAGGTTAGTCAAAAAACTGTTTTAGTGACGTCATTAAAGAAGGAAGTAGAGGGATGTAGTCCAAACTGGCCGTTCGATGTAGGCGACTTCTGTTAAATAAAATATCTCGCTTGGCATTGAACTTTGAGCTTTAAAATTTGACAGATTTTATTTATACTCTAACAACAACATTACACACTAACTAAAGTTTGAAACATGGGATCACGAAGAACGGGACCTTTAAAGGTGCTACAGAGGATCTTTTCGTTGACTGAGAAACCAAAGACTGTTAGAACCCCCCCCCCCCTTCACAGCTCATTTCGAGGGAACGCCTCCCAAAACTCGTGCACGAGTATTGGAACACGAGTGTTTACCACCAGCATTCGCTGTGTCGTGTTAGTGGATTCATTATGTCGGACTCACCGCAGGTAACTCCTAATCTGCAGTTGTTACTCCTGACAAAAACATTGCATGCGGCACTTGTGGAAAGTTACTGGAGCGTGCTCGTCTCTCACAAGGAACGTCATAGCAATGATTGACAAGCCAGAGGGCCAATTAGCGCACGTCTCTCACAAGGAACGTAATGGCGATGATCGCGTAAACGATTGGCTGATGTTTTTATGGCCCTACCTCTTGCACAGATGATGTATATTAATATTATTCCTTTCAGTGCACCTAATAAATAGTCTTTTATCAGTTAGTGAAGGCAGTTTCAAATAATATTGCAAAAATGTATAAAACAAAACATCCTCTGTAGCACCTTTAAACATTTATTTCAGTAAGTTTTTTCAGCAACATTTAAATTTTTTTGTTTGTTTTCCATCTTTTCCATCTAATTTCCTTTTATTTCAATTATCGAAAACAAAAAGTGTTAACAGGTTTAATTAACAATAACAACACTGACTCAAAAAAGGGATCAACACTGTCAAAAACAAAAGTAATGTGTCATAAATCTAAAATCTAGCATTCACTTGCATGAACAAATTAATTGAGGCTACATGGTGGTTTCAGACTGATTTGACGCTCCATATATTAAACTGTCATCACCACAGTCAGACACAGAAAATCTTCAAAGTGCTGACACAATTACCATATTTAGCCTTTCACACTCATGCATATTAAATACTGTATCATATTTTTTTTCTGGTATTGATAACTACTAACAGAATCAACTTAAAATATATATTAAAAAATATATTTATTTACAAATTGTGTGAGAGGGTTGACAGGAAATTATACAATTGACAATTATACATTTGACTTGAAAAAAAAGTGGAAAATTAAAAAAATGGTAGATTTTTTTTTTTTAAAGAATATGCGACATGGAGGCAAGTGTAGCTCTTTGATTAACTACAAGTTCACTGTGATTAAAATTAAATTCACTGACCTAAATTCTTATGTCCACAGAGAAGGCCTGAAGAAGAAACAGGCCTGCAAAACCCCTCTGTTTTGCAAGTAACCCAACATGTTAAGTGCCATTAAATCATTTATGGTGGTTCTCTAAGGCCTGCATCTGCATACATTGCTTTTCGTATTCCTTAAAAAAGACTGTACACCTGAGAAATGACTGAAAAACAAGCGAGAGAATACATGGCAGGTTGATCATGTGACACTCATTATTACTGTAACAGTATGACAACGACTAAATTGTATTTATGTGTATATGTTGAACATTTATGTGACACGAACAACAAAGGATGACTATAAAATGTTAAATTGAATGATAAATAAATATATTTCTAAAAAAAAAAAGATATATGGATTAAAACAAGTTTATTACACATCTTCTGTAAACGAATTATTATGATGCGGTCACGATGTGTAAACAACTGAGATGCCAGCGAAGTAAAGCGATGGACATGAAGACTGTGGCTGATAAAAAGCTCTACGACAGACGCAGACATGCACCCAGACACTGTCTGCTGGCCTGGCTGGACTACGTGGAATGCTGAGTGTTGTTGTGTTTCCATCCCGCTGTGTGTGTGTGTGTGTGATTGGGGTTTCTACCTGCCGCTCGGTCCCCACAATTTCTCACCTTGACTTTGACACGAACTACCCCCCTCTCCTCCTCAGCCGACATGGTGGGTAGTCCGCTTTGGGGGGTTCCGTTCAGGGTTGCGTTATCGTCATCCAGAATAAAAACTAAAAGTAAAATAACAATAGATCCAGGTACCCGTTTCCCCTCTCTTACAGCTTCGACAGGTTCAATGAAAATTCCGTTAACAAGAGACGTCAAACAACCAGTATCCTGCTGGCAAGTTTCAAAATAAAAGACCCGGTACAAGACAACAAGATGCTTTCGTGTATTAAAAAATAAAGTGTAACTGTATTTTAACGTATGAGTGAAACGGGGAATCAGTGCTTCGTCCACTTGGATCAATAATCATGACATAAGAGGACATTACGTTTGCTACTTTCATAGCGAAGGCTGTCTCCCTGAGATCGGACCAAACAACAGGATATGACGCCACATTTGCATTACATCATTGGATTCATGAGGGAAGGAATGATACATGTCAAAAAAAAAAAAAAAAAAGATTTATGTTTGGACAGATGCAGTAATTTTACCAATATTTTAAAGATTACAATATTTAATGCGATCTTTTTCAAATAATTCCTAAATTCAACGATGACAAATAGTTTAAAGCTATATGCCAATTAACATAGCAATTATATTTAAATTAAAGAAACTATAATCACACAAACATATTTGTGTATACATTGTATCATCTTAGAAGTTTTATATCATCCATAGCACACAAAAGAACTGCTTCACCTCGTATCTATGCCGTGACCCGGATTCGAACCGGGGTTGCTGCGGCCACAACGCAGAGTACTAACCACTATACGATCACGGCGAGCTACTCGGCAGCTGTGCTGCCACGGTAGATTCAGACAATACAATGAATCTCTCTGTATATCTCTATGTATATGTTGTTGTTTACATTTATATTTTGTACTAATCTATCATGGACAGCTACTTGGCAGCTCGTCGATTATCTCGAATTCAGATCATATACTTTTACACTATCGGTCAAAAGTTTGGAATCATTAAGATTTTTATATTTTATTTTAAGTCTGTAATGCTCACCAAGGCTGCATTTAAGTTATACGTTGATAACTTACATTTTTTCAGGATTCCGTGATAAATATATAGTTCAAAAGAACAGCATTTATTTGATATAGCAGTCATTTGTAAGTCTACTGCCATTGGTCTTTCTTTCTTTCTTTCTTTCTTTCTTTAAAAAAAAAAAAAACTTTCCAGAAACTTTTGAATGTTAGTGTCAAAGTTTCCATAAAATATTAAGCAGCAAACTTGTTCAGCTTTGATAATAACAAGAAATGTTTAAGTACCAAATCATCATCATGATAAAATTTCTGAAGACAATATGGCTGCTGAAAATTCAGCTTTGCCTTCACAATAATGTAGGCCAGGGGAATTACATAAAGAATTTAGTGAAGACAAAGTTCTCCATGTTTCCATGGGCCGTAGAAAAAAAATTAGTAATAGGATCCAGGCTTGAACTAACTTAGGATACAGAAACACTAGTATTTATAGGCCCGGTTTCACAAATGAGGCTTAGATTAAGCCTGGATTAGGCCTTAGTTCAATTAGGGGCATTTAAGCTTTTATAAACATGTCTTAGGGGGGGGAAAAACAAACAAACAAACAAAAAACATTACTGGCATGCACCTTGAAATAAACAATGGCACTGAAAAATTCAAGACGGACTCTTCTCATCTGGGACACTGTTGAATTCTCCTGGAGACTGTTCCTTTGGCATGGTCACATGCATCTCATAATAATAATAATAAACAACCCCTGCAAGCACAGTTTGATAAAACATATAGGCAATATCTTTTCCCTTCAGGGCTGAGTTTTGTTATGACTTCACTGGAACAGAACATGAAAACTACATCCATACAGAGCACTGATACAAACTTCTACACGATTCATTGTCATAGATTAACATGGTAACACTTTATTTCACAGTTACACATACTACACGTAGTTACTGTAGTAATAACTATAAATTATGCATAATTACACCAAACCCTACATTAAGTACATGTAATTAATTATTACACAATACTTAAATGCATAATTATACTGTAACACCTTAAAATAAAGTGTAACATTAACATATAGTGACCAATGGTGCTATAAATCCTATAAAGAATTACATGTGCTAAGTATGTATATGTGTTTATGGATGCATTATTGACCTTCATGACCTAAGACACAGTTGTCTTTACATATCTCATACAGCTATCGCAAGAATAAACTCAATTATTTCTACAAAATAACTCTTGGTTAATTTGGTTGTATTAGCAAATTAATTACAAAACAAGTACATATTTATTCTCTGGAAGCCCGGCTAAATGAGTAAACACTGTCACTGCATTCCTGACATGGGTCAGACACTCAAGTCACCTCTCAGATATCAAATACAGACCTGTAACAGAAATACCAGAACAGATACACTGGTTTAAAAAAAAAAAAAAAACTATTATTTTCAATCCATTATATAACACAAGAAGAGGGATTGTAAATGCACCACTTTAAGAATACATTACATTTTGAAATGTATTGCTGTTTTTATTTTCTTTTTGATAAAATAAGCACTGCCTTGGTTGGCATTATGAGACTTAAAGTGATTTGTAATTTTTGGGTTACATGTTTCATCCCTGAAAGATATAAGAATCCGTACCATCAAGACATTAATACAAAGTCTTTTATTTGATTTTATAAATCGTAGAGCAAGTACATACAAAAAGATGACATCTTTCTTGTTCCTGGAAAAGTGAATTTAGCAGCATAGCTATTCACAGATTTAACTGTAAGCAAATAACGCTCCGATTGTACAGAAGCTTAGTCCAAAGCTACAAACCAGCAAAGGCCTGCAAGGTCAAAAATAACAACAGCATTTGGTTTGGCCCTCCAGGAGCTTCCTTGTGTGTAAATACAGCTGTCAATTATAAAAAAAAAAAATCATTTCTCTAGCAATAAAAAGCTGTGGAGGCCGTTATTATTTCTGCATGTTTAAACTTTGAGTCTAGGCTACATTATTACTGTAGTGTGGGGAAGGTAAGTAACATTACAACACCAAATCTATGAAGCTATTTGACCTAATCATACATGTAATCAGACCTACCGTAATTGTAACTCATATTGTGCATTTTTGGCCAGCGGCTCAATACTTTGGCCTACCAGAGTAAAAAATATCTGGGTACCACAAGTATAGTATATTTCATCCTTCCTGTTATCATGATTCATGTTAATACAAACATCACTCTATTGCAACTACAAAACTCATGACACACAGGATTAATCTACAAAACCAAAAAAAAGAGAGAGAGAACTGTAAACCACGTAACATTCTATGTTTAGTAATACGTAATGCAACAGCATCAAATGTAAAAAAGTTAGAGGTAAGAACATAAGAAGAAATTAGTCAACAAGCCTTTGTCTTTCGTTGTCCAAGGCTCGAGAACATTGAGATGCATTTTAACCCAACATCCAGCAGATGGCCCTGTTGCATGTGTCGTTTGCGCAAAAAGTGCCACGTCTCCAATGCCATAGAGACCCACACACCCCTCATTCCACTCAGTTCATATTTGTACATTAAACCTTTGGTGGCTTTAACGAATATGGGCCATCTCCTCCAAGAAGGGAGTCTTCATGCAGCCAGTGCAGAGCTGGTCCATCCAGAGGGGGGCTTCGTGCTGCAGGGGCGTTCGGCGTGGGTAAAAAGTGTAAGAGAGGTCGTAGTTCAGCAGGCAGCTGATAGAGGCCATGTAGAGGTCTGAGAAACGGCACAGGCGGCGGGAAAAGTAGGTGGGGTTGTGGCAGGTACGGAATATGCTGCCAAAGTGAGGGTTGAAGAGGTTCTTGGTCACTGCCCTGTATAAGAAAAAAAATGGTAGACAAGTTAGGTTATAGTTAATAAGTTAATAAGTCTTATTGTCTGCTAAATGCATAAATGTATTTTTGACTTGTTTCACTTACCGTAGCTCCTCTCTCTCTTTCAGCCACTCTTGCAGAACTTTCTTTGACTCAGGATCCCGATACATCTAATAAAAAAAATAAATAATAATAAAAAAAAAAAAAAAACGTAAATAAGTAAGTAATATACACTGCCGTTCAAAAGTTTGTTCATCGGTAAGATTGTAAGAAATTAATATTTTAATTCAGCATGGATGTATAAAATTAAAAATGACAGTGAAGACATTTGTAATGTTACTAAAAAGTTCTACTTCAAACAAACACGGTTCTTTTGAACTTTCTATTCATCAAAGAATTCTGAAAAATATATCACAGTTATGTATTAATATAAAAAATTAAGCATTACTGTTTTCAACATTAATAATAAATGTGTCTTGAGCACCAAATCGGAATGATTTCTGATGGATTCAGCTTTTCCATCACAGGAATAAATCACATTTAAAATATATTCAAATAAAAAAAATTATTTTAAACTAATATTCCGCAATATATTTTTTCCTGTATTTTTTTATCACATAAATGCAGCATTGGTGAGCATAAAATACTTCTTTTAGTCTGATTACCCTATGTTATAATTTTAAAGTCATTTGTGACCAGGACATAATAAAATAATATCTAGGCTCAAACAACTTTAATATTTTTTATATAATATTTTATATATATATATATATATATATATATATATATATATATATATATATATATATATATATATATATATATATATATATATATATATATATATATATATATATATATATATATATATATATATATATATATAGTTAACTTTACAGATAAAAAAAACCATTCCAAACTTGAAAGAAATTTAATATTCCTTTTCATCCACAAATCAAAACATTTTATAGCATTTTCAGTGGCTCTAATTTGAGTAGCATAATTAAAAACAATTATCACCCAAACCTTGACCGAATATAAGGTCGAACGCACTGTGGATTACGTAAACAGAGAAACCGATCACACCAAGCTTTTTGTACATAGAGGATCTAAATTTGGCCACGAACACTCAGAACAATCAATCCAGATCAATATAAAGCGAACGGACCTCTGCCAAACCTTTCAGGTCAGTCCTATGCAACCAATATGAGGAATGCGAGCACATGTAATGCAGGCGTGTTTTTTTTTGGTTGCTCTCATTAAAACTTGCTTGCATACAGATTAATTGTTTTTAAAGTTCAATTTGTATGACTGTATAGGTTTGATTACATTTAAGCACAATTGATATTATAATAACCTGCATGCGCTCCAGCAGTCCGGTGAGTGCCTGCAGCCACGTGAGACTTTGAGCGTACTGCTCTGTGTTCACCACCTTCGTCTCCACCTCAAGTTCAGGCACGATCGCGCCCGTCCTCCACCCATGACGCAGCATCAGGTCCTAAAATGCCAGGACAGGATGTTTATTTTTCAGGAAATCCACTTCAAGAACCTTTTTATAATGAGTATTACTGTTTGATCCTAGAAACTGATTATAAAAACCGCAGAGTGAGATTTACTGCCACTTTTGTTGGAAACACCAAGCAATCCGAAGCAGTTAAAACAAATGGAAGACATTTGTGCAAGAACTGCACACGTTTTCAAACAGAAGCATGATGATGACTCACCGCCAAGTCACTGTAGAGATGATCTCCAAAATAAAAAACCTTGGATCCCCGCCATCCTGTTAGCTTCAGAAAGTCTACAAGGTTTCCCTGTAACAAAGCAAAACAAAGGCAGTTTTGTTAGCCAGCTGCTAACATTGTGATTGATGTAAAGGATTTGACTCGGCAAGAAACTACGACACACTCAAGGTTGTTTTCCCAATACTCATTCCAGTTTCTGGAAGCTACGTGTCAACAGACATTTATTTGGATTTGTATGGCAGGAACAGTTTGCTCTAAGGTTCCTGCCAGGGAACTTTCCCATAAGCCTTTCCCAATTTAGGATGGTTTTCATTTGCTGCTTTAACTTTATCTTGCCTGAGGGTGGATATATAAAGTCAGCCTCTTTTCTGGTCAGCCAAGTCTGTTTGTAGATGCCTGACACAACTAAACTCTGTCAAATTGATTTTCCAATGAGACTGAAGTTGACCTTGTCACCTTCTTTTCCACTTTGGATAAATCATTCTACAATTAAGAGAAACTCAATTCTTAGCTGGAAGGATTTGGGTTACTCTCACAGGGGCAGGAAAAACAAAATGTTTAGAGAAAAGTTATCCATGTACAATTTAAAATAACATGTTCTTGCAAGTTGAGGACTTACATGTAGTCCGAATGTCCCAGTAATTCTGAACAATTTTCCCAGATGTATTTGTAATCCCTGATTTAATCCAGACTCACTGATGAGTCAGCATAAATGTAGCAATTGAAAGCTTCTCAGAAAAGAGATCTGCCTGTATTGCTCATAATCGTCTTACCAGAATAAACAGACATGATGCAGGACAAAACAAATCTGCGTTACCTGCTTATAGATCTGTCCCTTTTCCAAACTCTTGATCCTATCCCACTGCAAGTCTCCATTGCTGTCCAAACGTCTGAATGGTCTGGACAATTTAAGAGAGAGAGAGATATTTTAAAATCACAGTGGTGTGTTGTTCAGGACAAAACTATAAACATGCTACAGAAAAATTATTGGGAGTCAATATTCTACCATTTCAAAAGTTTGAAGACAGTATATATTTTTTTTTAAAGAAATTAATACTTTTATTCAGAAGGATGCATTAAATTGATCAAAACTGACTAACGGCTTGTATAATAATGTTACAAAATATTTCTTAAAATCTTTTGAACTTTCTATTCATCGCATAATCCTGAAAAAAAGTATCATATTATGAATCACCTCTTCCAAAGGGCACATTGGGCAACATTTTAAGGCAGAAGACTGTAAATGAGATATTTTCCATTCACAATAAAGCAGACTTACTTTACACAGTCATTAAAAAAATGAGGCTTGTCAGCTTGAACGATGACAACGTCAAAAAAGTCCCTCCAGTCCTTTCCAACCATGTACCTCATGCCTTTATCACTGGAAAAAATAAATAAAAAACACACAATTATTTCACAGTGCAAAAAATGCTAAATATAAATATGCTGATGTTCAAATTTATGACTGTGTGAAATAATGATTTTGGACAAAAAAGAATTAGGGGTCAAAATGGTCTTCGCATTGAGGTATTTTATAAAAACATCCGCTAAATATAATGCATCAAAAATTAAACTTACACAAAGCTGAAGGGGCTGTTGGTAATAAGGAAAAGTTTCTTTCCTTGACTGGCCAGCCGGTGCAGCACAGCGTATGTCTCGTCTCCTCTGAGAATGTATTTCTCTGGGGACCAAATAAGGAAGGAAAAGGGGTCACAACAGGCAGAAAGTTAAGAAGAAAAAAGGGTATTTTAAAAGCCATTCTATTCTATACTGACTAAAACCAAATCAGTTATTTCTGCAGACTATGATAAATGTCACAGAATCTTATCAGATCTGTTTTTCCTGTTTGCCTAAAAAGAGTTTATACTGCAATGGAACATCTGTGATAAGGATTTGCAGGTTCCCGTTGGGATACAACAAGGATTAAAACTAAAGATTAGATTGGGCTAGCCCAACAGAACTGCTCGCTTCAAATCTCATTCTCCAGAGAGGTCCGATTATGCAACAGTCTGCTCTGAAAACAAAAGACTGCTCTCCAACTATATGTTAAACACACACACACACCCACACCACACACTGGGTCTGAGAGGGTCAATTTCAAGTCTGGTTTTCATTAACTCCAGTTTTCAATAACATGATCTCTTCTTTGCTAAAGAAATTTGAAGTCTTAGTTTAACCAAAACAAAATTAAAGGGATAGCTAGTTCTCCCAAAAATTAAAATTCTGTCATTAATTCCTTACCCTCATGTCATTCCAAACCTGCAAGACTTTCGTTCATCTTCAGAACACAAATGAAGATCTTTCTGTCCCTCCATTGACAGCTACGCAACTACCACTTTGACTCTTCAAAAAGTTCATAAAGAGATGGTAAAATGAATCCATATGAATTGAGTGGTTTAGTCCAAATTTTCTGAAGAGACTCGATTGCTTTTTTTATGATGAACATATTTAATTTAGGCTTTTATTCACATATTAACATTGATCAGTGAACATAAATAGAATCTCAACTGAACATGACTGATGTGCAAGAACAAACCTCTTCCTCAAACGTGCTGCGTAACACACAAGAATGAACTTCATTGGTTCTCGCATGTCAAGCAAACATACTTGAGCTTCTGTTTACCACAACTGATGTGTGAGTTGATGAATGTTTATATTTGAATAAAAAGCCTAAATTCAATCTGTTCATCATATAAAGTAATCGTGTCTCTTCAAAAAATTTGGACTAAACCACTCAATTCATATGGATTAATTTTACAATCTCTTTATAAACTTTTTGGAGCATCAAAGTTTCAGTAGCATAACTGTCTATGCAGGGACAGAAAACTCTCAGATTTCATCAAAAATATCTTCATTTGTGTTCCGAAGATAAACAAAAGTCTTCGGGTTTGGAACGATATGAGGGTGAACAATTAATGACAGAACTTTCATTTTTGAGTGAACTATCGCTTTAAGACATTTTTGTGCCACATGTTTTATGTAAAAATGTAGTTAAATGTACATAGAAAATTTTCTTAAAACTCACCAAGATCTTGCATGATCCATTTGTACATGTAACCCTTTATATGCACCATTCCAATCGCATCCTGCAAAGACAGATTTTATGTGTTTAACAAAAGGTGCATCCCAATTTGCGTATTTATGCACTATTCTATGACGTTTTGAATATAAATAGTGCAAGTGGTGCGTTCACACTGAAAATTCCAAAAAGAGAAAGTACACTTAAAATACCCGGATGATGCACTAAATTAACGGAAAAAACGAAGTGTGGAATGTTGGACACTTCATGCACTCAACTGTCGCAGCTTTAATTACGTAGCGGAGGGGAAGGGGCTGTCAGACTCCGATGTTAAATGACAAAATAACCTTATACAATTCACGCACTACACAGAGTACATAGTGCATAAGTGCATAGTGTATAGTGCGTCATTTGGGACGCAACTAAACATTTTCGTGAACAAGTGCTTGACGCAAAATACTTTCTATTCTCTTTTCTCTCCTTTGTTGAAAAAAATTATTTTAAAACTGCTCTTTCACAAGCTTTACTTTGATCCGCTGCCAGGTTTCCGGTTCCCTCTTGACATCTTACATATCTACACCACACGCCTCTGTGAGTACAGTACAATCTGTTCTACCAGCGTGGACAGAAGTCAATTCAAAAAGCTGCGCATGAAAGATAAACAAGTGATGCGTGATGACGCTCTACTTCCTCACAAGCAATGCGTTGATGAGGTAAAACCACTAATTGCAAAAGAATTTATTTGATTCATGTTGACACACTTTGGGGGTTTGAAAAAAAAACAAAAAAAAAACAAGAGGATTTTAGCCATTTACTGCTCAGCCAAGATTTTTTATTTTCTGCTAGTCAGCGAGAGCTCAAGTAAGAAGAGGTGGAGAATGGGGCTGAAAAGCAGAAGTGAAAGACGAGACTACATTCTGCAAGTAAATTGACCCAAAACAGCAGGAAAAAACAAAGCCGCTCTGTAACCCAATTCAGGACCACCGTGATCAAGGCTGAATGAAAACAAATCAGTCAGCGGCACTTAACCGGCAGAAGAAAGAATCCGCTCAGCTTGAGGACAGAGTTTACAAAACGACAGACAAGAAACAGCTTTCACAGTTTTAAATTACAAAAGCAGTTTGAAAAACTATTCCCACAGTCTGTAAAAACGGACTAGCTTTATTGTGCAAATTCGCTAACACGCTTTCGGTTGTCAGGAAGACAAAGTTGTTGGATCAGGATTCAAGGAGGGCATATTGACTTCACACTTACTGACACATCTTTGTAGAGATGCACAGGGTCGTACTCTATGTCATTTGAGATGAAGTAATCGTTTGCAGCAGCCAAAAGAGTCATCTCAGGGATGGAAAAAACATCCATGAACTGTTTCATTTTGGGACCCTGGAACAAATAACAATAAAATGCATGAGTCGTGATATGTATTTTAAAACAGTGATGAATAAGCAAAGTTCCTTTTCATCTTTATACTTAAATTATATACCTGCTCAAAAAGGAGCTGGAAATAGTGATATTCTACTGTGAGGAAATTGCAGGTCATATATTTTAATGACCATTTTAGTGCAAAACCTCACAGAGAAAAAAAAGGATTAACCAGTATTTAACAAAAATTTCCAGAGCCATGAATCTGCTGCAAGATTTTAAGAAAAATGCAGTGGTTCTCAACTGATTTTAAAACAAAGAGCTAAAACTTTATTGTAAAAGAAAAAGAAAAAAAAGTAAATAATAATGTCTTTAAAGTCAAACATTCAAGCTTGTACAATTCAGAATATTTTTAAAATAATAAATCTGTATTTTTTCAACAAAGTTTTATTTATTTGAACATTTTTTTATTTGTCTTCCATACTGTCTGTGACCTTAATAAAACAACTGCTTTAATGAGTTATTCATACAAATTTGTGAACCACTTTAAACAAGTTAGTCTAGTAATGTCTGCCTTGTGAACAAGTTCTACTGCAATATTTAGTCAATGAAGCATTTTACAATGGAGAATAACTAGAAAAATGTAAATTCATCATTAATCATATATGACTTTTCCCAGTCTGAAAAACACCATTTCATAAATCCCTGATATAGTTGTGTTTCCCATGTCCATGGAAAACCCTGCAGAGAACGTGCCCGATAACTATCTGATAAAGAAAAGGGCTGTAATGTTTTTGTTGTAGGTCTATAGCGTACTGCCACTTACTCATGGTGGCTGGACACACAAAATCAGATCTGGGATCCTGACAGGGTGGCACCACTTTACCCTCACTGACCTCTTAGTAATGAGGCACAAAAATGTAAGCATGAAATATTGCTATGTAAACATCTGCCATCTCGAGTGTAAAACTGACTGATGAAATGAGAATGCATAAAGAAGTTAGTTGAACTATCACCTTGCCATAGAATCCACTGACTTGGTGGAGGGGAACATGATTTGAACCTCCATAAAGTTTCATGACCTCCTCATCAGGGACAGGCTTTAGACCCCTGCGTATAGAATAAATACAAATAATGAATTACATAACACACTTCTCCACACAAACTCACAAACTATATTGATCAAATGAGGGTCAGTTTACCTATAAACAGTGCCTAACTGGATGTAATGGAAGGCATCAATTTTCATAAGAAGTCCCTGTGGAATTGAGATAATAATAATAAAAGTTTATTTCATATAATAGTAAAGCTGCAAAAACAACGCTGCAAAAACTCAAATCATGAATGTTTAACGCACCTTTTGGATGTCGTAGTGAAGGCCCCGAGTTGCAAAGTTGGGAATGTAGTCGTACTTACTGATTCCCTCAGGGTACTAGTGAAAGAAAGAGAAATAACAGGGTTCTCAAACATGCCAACCTTTAACCTCCCACCCCCTTGACTCCACATGATCCCTCAGACAGATCACAGTCATTGGAACAATTAAACAAAACAGATCCACACAGGAATCTGAGGAGCGGAGCCAAAATCCCAGGATACATGTTGTGTTGAAGGCAGTTCACAAAGAACGTGTTTTTGCATTCAACTGCACTGCTTTTCCATTGTTTTTTATGCAAATGTTCATGGACGTGATGGACATGTTTTGACTTGCATTTTGCACCTTCTTGCGCATGATTCGACATTCTAAAAATGTGGCGCTCACATTAAAATAAGTTACACTTTAAAAAAAAAAAAAAAAAAAAAATGTTTCTTGACCTTGTTTATTCCATGACCGCGCATCTCACATTTTTAAACGCAAAGCATGTTCCATATTTCACACAAAACGTGTTTTAGCATTTTCCATTGTTTTCTACGTAAATGTACCAAAGACTATAGATATAGAGAGACGGTTCACTCCTATTAGTCAAGAATGGGAAAAACTGGCAGAATAGGTCCCGCCTTCTAAGTAAAATAGCCAATCACTGATTGATAAAGTCATTGCATCACTGTAGCTGCCGGTTCCCATAGAAACCTGACATTTGCAATTAGGACTGCACATGCACATTGGCTAATCTAGCCTGAAAAGTAAGCTTTTTAAATGCTATTTGAGCATAAGAAATAACATTTATGGGACAGTTGATGTCAGATTGTGTTGCTGATTTGAAATGTTATTTAATTGTGAGTTCACCAAGCAGTTTGAGATTTCAGGATGGTATTGGATGCCCGAAATAACTGCCCAGAGGCATTGCACATATGGCCACCGAGTGAAAAGACTTTTCTTGAAAGAGACTTTGAAACGTACTAGACAGACTTTTGTGTTCACTGAAATTAAACGTTTAAACGGTTGATTTTGAGCTAAACAGACGTGTTTGACAGTTTTGTGGCGATCAAAAAAGTTTTTTTTTTTTTTTTAATTTCATTGACATGCAATGAAACTTTCATAAAGTTTGGAAAGGTCGAAGCGAATTACAACGACATTTGCGGGCTTCACTGAACATAAGAGACGCGCAAACATGCAGTGCGCGATCTCGCCAGTCGATATTTTCCTTACAAATGGTCTACGAAGGCATTTTTATGGCATTTTTTATGACGTTTGGAATGCAGTGCACTTATACATTTAAAATATGAAATTCATTTATAGAAGGCTGCTTTAAATTTCAAATGCTGATGCTTTGTTTGTGAAGAGTGCTCGCGCATGCGGCTGTGTGCAACTCCGTGTTAGTGCTTTAATGTACTTGCGTCTCAAAATGGTTTTATGACGCAAAATTAATGTAATGTAACACAGCCAGTTTTGTCTTAAGGGATTAAATGGACGGGACAAACCGCATTACTTCTTATATTTCAAAAGAGATCTGTGCGTCACGGTGCGTGCAGCTTATTAGATCTCCCGCTGTCTGATGTAACAATCAAACGACAGTAAACAAGAAAACGTTCAGATAATTTTAAATACTGAAAGCACTCTTTGTTTATTGCTTGTATACGTTTCATTACTCCTCTTTATTATTTGCTACTTGCTTGTATGTTTTCAAGTTATATTAGTTTAAAATTCGTTCATTAAATTTTTTCAGTTTGTAATTATTTTAAAAAGTAGGCCTACTTATAATTACTTACGTAAGGATATGTAAATGCAAAGGTTTTTAAGTCGGTAGACTAATTAATTAATTAATAAATAAGGGGAAAAAAGTAGATCAAGAATCGTTTTTGAATCGGATCGTGATTCACAGAATCGGAATCGGATCGTGAGTTGACTAAAGATTCCCACCCTTAGAATGGACGCAAGTGTTTTTTTTTTGTTTTTTTTGTTTATCCGTTGTACCTCATAATAACTTGCCATTTATACTTATTTTGCCCAATAACATGAAACATGCAAAACAACAGGTTTATATGTCCGTGAAGTTGGGTGTCTTTCTCGGACCTTGTAGTGCTGAACGAGAAACTCTCGCGCCTTGTTGTAGATCATCTCGTCCAGCGCGCTGGAATAGAGAGCTAGCGTGTAATCATAGTCAAAGCCGTAGATGTCCACCTCTTCCAGATTCACCTCATTGTTAGCATAGATAGTGGAAGGGTTCAGAAGATTGCACACTCCAGGAGGAATCAAATCTGTAAAGAGGCACAGAGAGACATGAAGTTTAATATCATACATTTAAATAAGTAATATGTTTTAAATATTGCTTAGTCTGTCCATAAACAAGGCGCATAAGGGAGAAACTCTAGTTAGTAGGCCTCTTACACCTGAAACAGTGGTGAATAGAAATCGTCGATCATGCAGTGGACATGTGAATGGCAGTTGTTTACCAAATGTCCAGAGGCCAGCGCCTCTTTGGAACGGCACAAAGTGGGCAAATACGTTTTGGCATGAGTGCAGATTACAGAACATCACATATGAGAACTGAAATTAAACCAACATACCGTGCACGAGCCGTTTCATCTCATTATATCTCGCCCACAAGTACGTTTTATTGTTGATCTGCGGGGCCGTGGACGAGAAAGCCCTGCCAGACTTGGTTAGAGATTCCTCGCCTCTATTTTTGCCCACGATTTGGTGTCTGTGCGATGTGACTGCGGCTCCAACGGGGTTATGATTAGCTGCCAAATGTTTCGTCGGTCCACAGTTCTGTCCATCTTTGCAGCATTTCTGCCCGTTCATTGTTGAACCAGCCGAGGCGAAGCTTCCACAAGCAAAAGCAGGAATATTCAACCCTGTGCACAGCGCAACTCCGCAACTAGAACTTTTTTGCCACATTGTATGGCTTAAATTGCCTAATTTTTTGCAAGCCATGTCTGAACTACACTAACGAAGTTGTTTACTTCTCTCATTCGCACTTGCCCCGCGTGTTGACCAAGATCGCTTCTGTAGGAACTGATAAAAAGGTTTGTTGAGGGCGTTGCTGGTCGGGCACAAGCTGTTTTATTAACCAATCAAATGCCAGACTCGTATTGATTGACAGTTCGTTGAACCAATAAGACGTGGGTCCTGCTACATCCCTCATCTAGGGTTTGGTTCAGGAGGAAAACGTGTTTACATGCCAGTCCAACCAATACGTTTTCTTCAAGAAAATTTTGCAACATTTCATGCCTTATGATTGGTCAAACTACCTAGCAACTGCCTACATGTGCTACGTGACTGAATATGCTTACGTTTTTTTTGTTTCTAGAGCTGGAGACGCTGGTATGTACTATGTACGTACATGGTGTGACCAAAGAAGACACTGGGCCTCCCTGAAAAACAGATATTTTGGAAGCATTTGTGGTCTTGTTTTACGCTTGGCGTGTTTCGTCTTTGCTTGCAGCAATGCGCTGCAGCCTAAACACTGAAACAAACTGCATTATGATCAGGGTTTAGTGCAGTAACAAAAAGACTGATGTAATTACCACCTTTAATCATATGTTCGACTTATCCGACTCTCTTATCCTAGCAGATAGGCAAAATGGATTTTTTTACGAGCCCATCCGGAATGCACACTTGTCTAGTCGATAAGGTATTGTAGTAGTATGAGCAAAGGCACGTTTTACACTCATTTACTGGACTAATCAGCAAAGAAACATAAAGAATGTAAAATGTTGCCATTCATGTCGGAAATAACTGTTGCATGTATTCAGATTAATTACAGCATTCATTTGAATAGGGTGTGGCACAGAGAGAGCGTTTTGTCACTATCCCAGATTATTTTTTAGGATTGTTTCCATTATGTTCATTTTTTCCACCCTGTTAATTTTACAGTATTATCAGGACAATTATATAAACATTTGTCAATAATTTTTTTTTTTAAATAAATATTAAAATATGTGGGTTTTTTTTTTTTTTTTTTTTTTTTTACCTTTTTAAAACTATTGTAAGGTTTCATTAAAGCAAAATATATATACATTGATTTTCTTCATTTGGAGTGAAATGTGATGTTTTTGTCAGATTCAATCCGACCTTAATTTCCTCGGACAATAACAACTAGTGGCAAACTGGTGAAATATCAGAACATCATGTTCAGAGATTGAGCAAATGTATACAAGTCATGGCTAATTACAAAACATTCTTTTCTATATAAATTCGCAATTAGACTTTTCCACCCTATGATTTCTAATTATTACATCAAATGTCAATCTTTACCCTAATAAGTCAAAGGGTCAAATACCTCATTCTCAAAAATATTTTGCAAAAGAAAAAGGCAATTTTTTAAAGGACAATAACAACTGCTGGCAAAACGGTGAAATATCAGAACATCATGTTCAGAGATTGAGCAGATGTATACAAGTAATGGTAAATTACAAAACATTCTTTTCCATATAATCTCTAAAATCAAACATTTCAAAGATGGCATAAACTTTGAAAACCAGTTTGATTGGGACAATCATCAGTGTTAGTCAATCAGACACTTAAATGTGTTTACACAGCTTTCCTACAGTCAGCCTGACAGACTTCTCTATCACAGATTTCAAATACAATAAAACTTTTAAATGAGGAGTATTTTAACAGTTCTATGGATCCATCAGAGCCAAACAAACAGATATCAAATTTATGCTTTAATACGAAACAGGCAAGCTGTTTATGAGTGTTTTAAGTTGTTATCAGCCCACTATTCTCCAAGTGCAATCAAATCACCTGAATCTTGTAATGTTCATGAGCAGCTCAACCCATACGAAGAACAACAATCAGAGGTCACTGTTAACGGACACTTTCATGTACATAATATGGTTATCACCGTATAACAAAGATGTTGTCTTATCCAGCTGAAGCGGTGGGACTGGTCCTTCTCAAATTATTGCAGTCCAAGCTTTTGTTAAAAACAGAATCTCATCACAATGATCAGAATTAGTTTTAACTAACATTTCTTCAAATTTGTGTCATTTTGATGCAAAAAACTCCTGTGTTCAAACCCTCAGTAAAAGCTGAAAGTTGCTGATGTGATGAGGATTATTTCTGATGGCGGGCTGACGCAGATGGGAGCCAAACTGACGTCTCTCACAGCAGCACTCATTTCAGCAGGGTGGGTTTTCGCTCTGCGGTATTATCAAACATGGACGGCGCAACGACTCAACCTTCCCGGATCTTTGCAGCAAGGGCAGAGTTTTCCTGACGAATGGCCTTGTAGTCTTCAAGAATCTTCTCTAGATTGCTAACTGTTCTTTTTCCATTTTCGGTCTCAATCTACAAAAATCAAGAATCACACAGTTGAAAAGTGACAATGAAATGTTTGCTTAGTTTTAACAAATGAAAATGCATCTAAACATGAGTTGGTTTCACACCTGCTCCTCAAGATCTCGGATTTCTCTCATGATGGTTCCCGTGTCCTCAATGGTCTGAATTAACTGAGTGCAGTTCTGAGAGCATAGAAATGATAGAATGATTAAAATGATAATTATTTTGCAGAACAAGTAGCCAGAATCCTGTAAAAAGTCACCAAGGGCATTAACTCAAGTTGAGTTGTGTAGTTCAGAGATTGAACAGAAGGACTAAAGCACTGCTAATGGCCAGAGCTTAAGGAGCACAAGCCACCACATTATGTGCCATTGTTATATAAAATGTTTTTTGAAGGTTCACAAGCAGCTTGCCTTTTGCAGGGCTTGTCACATGAGACAAGAATGCGTTTTGAACACAGTACCTGCATTTCACAGTATATTTTATTCATGGACAAATATCAAGACCAGTGACAACATCAATAAATATGTTTTATAATATTTATTTGTGGATCATCTTAATGATATGCAGATACATACCTCATGTAAGGCAGCCAAGTACTTGTAAGATTTGCGGACAGATTCATCTTTCTTGGCATCCTGCAGTTTGAAAAGATTTCAGTGTTTGAATACTGAATACAATGTTTTAAAAATAAAAAACAATGTTCACCTAAAAACATTAACATAAAATGAATAAGAATTTATTTTGAAAGAAATAAATACTTTTATTCAGATCATAAAGTGACAGTAAAGAAATTTCTGAATCTTACAAATATATATATATATATATATATATATATATATATATATATATATATATATATATCTTTTAAACTTTCTATTCAAAGAATCCTAAAAAATTATCATGGGTTTCACAAAAATATTAAGCAGTACAGTGTTTTCAATATTGATAATTTCCTTTAGAAACACCTCAGAAATAAACTGTTTTAAAATATATTAAAATAGAAATATTATACATTTCAATAATTTCATAAAATTAGTTTTTTACTGTATTTTTTAAATTTTTTAATCAAAAACATGTGAAAATTTTACCGTCTCCAAACTTTTGAACAGTAGTGTATAAATATTTACTTTTTTTATTTGGAAAACCCCCCCCCTGACTTTTGGACCCCACAATATATAAGACTCACCTTAAACACCAGTTCATCTGTGACGGCAAACGTTCGGTCCAGTTTTCCAGTAAGGCTGTTAATCTCTTTCTGCAAGTCCTTTGTGTCCGACAAAATCTACAGGGGGTCAATTAATAGGGTCAGAGGTCAAAAGGCTTCTGAAGACCAGCCAACTTCAAACACAAAGCTGACGACTGTAGACACAGGTCATGAACTCAGATGAAGTATTTTATTGTGGGCTAGATAAAGGATGAACTCCAACAAAGACCTTAGTGATTTCCTCCTTCTGTTTCTTTATGTTGCCTACGATCTCCAAGATCCTCATGGTATAGGCTGAGCGTGACACATCTTTAGACAGTGTTTCATACTCTGTTAGCTGTGGAAAAACATTTGCTGAATGTTGAACCAACAAACAATAAAGATCATAAGACAAATCTAACACTTAAATGCTTTCTTTGACCATGTCCTAACCATGTGTACATTTATTTGCCTGTCCAAACCAGAACATATTTGATGTTTAATAAACAGTAATGTAATGCATATTATTATACACACACTTTAAATACAGATTCCAAGGGGGGTGAGGTCACACAGCTCATATAAAGGTGCTGATATAGAGATGCTGATATGCAGCAGATACAGAAACCAAATGGTGGTTGTGGTTGATGCTAACAAAACCTCATGTACGTGGGACAGATGGCATACGACACTTGTTTTTGTTCTGTGACTGGTTAGGACATGGTGTAGTGCTAAGTGCATTTCCTGGATGACTGAAAAGCAGAGGGGAGGGGTGAAAAATTAAAACATACCAGCTGCTTGTACAGACTTTCTTTCTTTTTGGCCTCCTCAGCAGACTGTCTGATTTTGTCATGTAGGTCTTTGATCTCTGACAGCTTCCTGGAGGACTCAGACTAAGCAAAAGTTTACATAATCGGTCACTTCGTGAATGCAAAAAAAATAAAATAAATAAAAGCAGTCAAAATCAAATTTAGGGCTGCACGATTAATTATAACAAAATGGAAAATGTTATATGGGTTAGTGCAATTATCAAAAAAGGCTTTGGTTTAATTACATATGTGCTTTGTGTTTTAGAGTGAAACAGTCCCTGTGTTTTTTTTTTTACATGCGAGCAGCTGATGATCCAGTGTTTTCAGTGTTTCAAAACAGCTCATGTTTGCAGGTTATGTAGAGTTTATGCTCCACATGGACTCATCTCTGCCTGTGCTCTGAGTTTTCCTCACTTATAACGTACATTTGGAAATACAACATGCATCACCCAACATCCCAAACTTGTAATTAGAAGAGTTTATAAACCGGCTGTTGTCAACAAAAGAAAAGATTTAAGGACTCCCTGTTTTTTTCTGCCAAAATAAAAACATTTGAAACATTTGATCATTTTTGACCCTCGAAAATGGAGACTTTCCTTTCCGCTGCAGAGCACATTTTAGTTTGAAAACGCCGGGGTTGCGTTTCAGTGTAAAAGGAAAAAAACTGAGACTTTTGAAAACGATGCCGTTGCTGTCCATGTTCGTTCTGCGTATCCTTGACAACCGTGTGAACAATAACATGGAGACTGAACTGCAATCTTTGCTGGATTTGTCATTTTGAGCATCCATTGTGCAGTTAAACTCTGTATTTTTTTTTTAAATACTGCAGCTACCTACATGCGCAAGAGGCAACGGTTTACACTTTTACGCACGCATATGCCCAGTGTGCATGAACAGTCATGTGACAAGCGTTTTCGGTCATGTAGTGAAGACAGAGATCATTTCTGAAACACTTTGGAAACGCCAGTGTAGACGAGGATCGTTTTGATTTTAAAATGCCGTTTTAAATTTAAAACGCACTAGTGTAAACGGGGCCTAATACAGCCATATTAGAATTGTAATGTTACAATTGTACTGCAAAATAAAATTATTATTATTATTTTTCTTAAATACTCATTTTTTATTTTACACTTAACTATTACAATATCAATATTTCTTACTTCAATATTTCTATTTAGTAATAATAATATTTAAAAAAAAAAAATTATATTTAATAATAATTTATAATCACAACATTTTGGGCCAAATTTTGCAGCCCTAAAAACAAGCACAGCAAACGTTATTGCTTTAAACTTTAAAGCTTTATTTAAAATAAAAAAATAAGTGTAATAAATTAATAAAATAAAATCGCATTTTATATCCTAATTGCAATTTTATTCAGAAAAATCGCTTTTTAACCAAAACGCGCAGCCCAATTCGTAATTTCTCATTATTACACCTATGTAGGATCAATGAATAAGCCTGTTAATTAATCAGAGATGATAATTAAAATGACTGCAATTATTAATATCTAGATATTTGGCTGTTTAGACAGGAGTGCAGATGCTATAAGGCTGTAGAACACATCAGGGTAACACAAGGTACCTCTCTGTTGCTGCACAGCTCTTTTAGCCTGCGGTGCTCGTCAATCAACGGGACTCTGTGTTTCTCC
Organism: Megalobrama amblycephala; assembly: GCF_018812025.1. NCBI lineage: Eukaryota > Metazoa > Chordata > Actinopteri > Cypriniformes > Xenocyprididae > Megalobrama > Megalobrama amblycephala. Next base: position 20,345,671 of record NC_063055.1, on the reverse strand, counting down.
CACTGAGAGGCCAAATGAATCACTCGTTTAGAGCTGGCCTCTACCAGACTCTACCAAACACAAACACAGGACAGACGAAGAGAAACATGTCATTACATGTCATCACAGCATAGTTACATACGGTTTAATTCTGTTTGCACTGTACAGTTATTCCTGTTTTTATTTTTATCTGCCATCAAGTCAGAGGGGATGGTACAGGTGTGTACTTGGTGTGACGCGTTTACCTGTAACTTGAGCAGGTTGTTTTCAGCGTCAGGCAGCAGGTCAATGGTCTGTCTTTTCATTTTGACTGAATTCTCCTTTTCGGCATTACTCACTTCACTCTGTTGCAACTCATCGGACACCTGCATACATTAACGGAAAGCAAAAATATTAGTTATTGAAAAAATGCTTCACTTAAGGCCTGTACACACCGGAACGAATATCGCACGCGTTTATCGCCAGCGTTTTGAGACGTTTTTTTGTGTTCATACCCAAGCGATTTTCACTGGCAATGAGCAGAGTGAACATGCAAATTCACTCCCTGACAGTATGTGGCGCTTGTGCTAACTGTAGTGCAAATAATAGAAATAAATAAAGTTAAAGATAAAAATGCAGACATGACATGTGAGAGATGGTAGTCAGAAACGGTAGTGCAAATAAGTCAATAGCTGTGTCCAAAACCGCTCACTCGTTCACTCATTCACTAATCCCTATATAGTGTATGGCATTTGAGTGCACTATATCTGTATGGAGTGAACGAAATGAAGTGAGTGAATTCGGACGCTGACGTATACACTGTGCGTCGGAGATCTCAGAAACGGCTCGACACGCTTTAAAACTATTTTATACTACATGTTATTTACATTATAAAATAATGTTAATAACAATAACAATCATAATGACTTTATTTTGTAATCATACGTGCCAGCTTTGTATTGTAATTTTTTGTCATGCTTAATGTGTTCATAATCATTTAATACTATAAAATACTGCAAACAAAAATAAACACATTAACAAGTGTACATAATTTCATGTATTTATCCTTTTTAATAAAGTTGTTAGAAACTCTCACGCTCACAGATTACGTGGTCTTTGAGCGCCCTCAGGCGACCGTTATGATTTGAATACGCTACCTATGATTAACGATTTTTTTTAAATCATCCACTAAATTATCATCTTTTAAAGATTAATGAGTTAACAGTGCCGCAAAATATTAAAACACATTGCTGTTAGTAAAACACATTAAATTGATTTAATGCCTACATAATATATTTTAATAATGAAAATATTTTTTATTAATATAATTTCATTTTTTTTTTTATTCATCTATATAATAATGTCCCCCTACATTTTAGTAGGTTTTATTCAAGTAGTGATTAATTAAAAAAAGAAAAGGTTAAAAAAATTGGATTTTGGGAAATAGTGCTTCAGCAAGTGTACATCGAATCTACACTCGAAATCAGAGAGAATTGTGGGTATAAAGTAGTGAACGAATGTAGGGAATGAAGTCGTTCACTCAGAATTCGGACACCACTACAAAATGGCCGACACCCGATATAGTGGACTATATAGTGGATAGGGAGCGGTTTCAGACACAGCTAATGACGTAGTGCAAGTGAACGGTAGTGCAAATAAACATATTTATGAAATAGACATTCTCAACTATATTTCTTGAATGTGAAAGAAAAAAACAAAGAGTAAAAATACAGAAATAATACACTTCTGTTGGTGTGGCCAAGAAGTAGTAGAGCACCCGTAGGGTGCATCTCAATCAGCTCCCTAGTTCACTAGTCAGGGCACTGATCAGAAAGTCGGCCACGTTCATTTACACGGTTTACTGATACACGGACCTAGGGAGCTAGGGAGCTGTTTGAGACGCAGGGATAGTTTGTTGTGTTTCTTCCTCGTCTATTTACTTTCTCTTCGTCGCCTTGGTATCAATTTGTGCTCGGCAAGACCGTTTTGTGCTTGAGCGCCACCAAGTCATGTTTTACCGTAACCTCAGCAGCTCCATGCACGTTGAACAAAAGCGCCACTCTCATTGGTCTGCCAGTTTTTAAGGTGGTGTGTCAAACCAAAAAAACGAACCAGAGGCGTTTTTTAAAAAATAATGCTTTTACGCCTGCCGTTTTTCACGTCGGTGTGCACACTCACATTGGCGCCCGTTATTTAGTCACAAGGCGTTAAACGTCGGCGATAATCACGCGCAATATTCGGCCTTTATTCTCCAATTCCCTTTGAAATCTGAGAATTTAATATTTCCCTGCATCATTACTGTTACATCACTACAAATGTGATATATAATATGTAATGTGATATATTGTCAGTATCACATTTCATTTTATCTGATTGGTCATTACCTGCTGGATGGACACAGTGAGCTGCTTAATGTCTCCGCCCACTTCTTCCATTTGGACTGACAATTGCTGCAACTGTTGCTGCAGAGCAGAAAGTTCTGCTTCCTGCTGGGCCTTTAGGTCCTCCTCTGATTGGTGAGAGCTGGGAAGTGCACTTGCTGCTGCTGCCATCTGCTGGGCTGCTTTCTCAGGTTCCTAAAAAAAATAATTGTCCTTTTACTTTAATTTGGCTTTTTAGCTAAGAGCCTAAAAATTTTTAAGATGTATCTCCAAGTAGATTAAATTAACCGGATAAAGGATCTAAAATTAACTTTTAATAATGTAAAAAATAACTAGAAGTTATTCAAGTAGAAATTGACAAATACTGATGTTTTATACTTTTTGTACAAGTGTCCAATAACCAATATGCATATTTAATAACCGTTTACTAAATAATCATTAGACTGCAGCAATAAAATAATACACATTATGAATTACTATATAAACTGTTTATAATTGATAAATATAATATTAATTTTGTGTTTAATTTTATGTATTGGTTTAAAAAAAAGCTGTATTATAGCCCATTAATCAGCATAATACCCATGAATATTATTACTATATAAATGTTTATAATAATAATAAAAATTTTGTGTTTGAAAGGTAAAGTGAAAAACTGTAATGACCAATCACAGAGTCCCATTGAGAAAGCATATTTTATTATTAGAACTATTAATACTCTGTTTGTCTCAGCCCAGATTACATGACAGACTATTGACAGGCCTGTTTGTTGTGTGTGTGTTTAGTGCAACACATCTACAGTCAGTCAATACACAAAATGTTATCACATATTAGCACTCTGTTTCTCACTTAGCATACGAAAAATATTTGTCTAAAATATTTTTTTCATTTGGCACATATTTCTAGTACATTTGGCAAGCTTAGTCAAAAGCTGCAGTACTAAAATTTTAAGATAATCTTGTTAGTAACACAGTCATGTCACTTTTATTTTCCATGACATGTACTAAATTTTCCATGACTGGAAAACAGCATTAGAAATGTCAAGATTTTCCAGTGTGTGTAGGAACCTTGGCACATCACAGTTTGAGTAAACAAATTCTGACGGGTACCTGTGTAAAGGTGAATTTCTCTGTATGGGTGAAGCGTGTGCCTTTGGTCAGCACATCTCCCCCAGTGGAAGCACCACCGAATGACAGCAGCAACTCAGCAAGGTCAGAAGTCGAGCGCGTGGCTCCGTGTGTGTCAGGTCGAGGCTGAGCTGCCGTTCTTAGCTGCTCCTCAATCCGCTTCTGCAGTCGAGCTTTTTTCCTGGATCGGTACTCCTGAAGAGACAAGATAACAAGAGTGAGTTAAACAAACTGAGAACAAGGAATTAAAATGATTAAAGGATTAGTTCGCTTCAGAATTAAAATTTCTGATAATTTACTCAAACCCATGTCGTCCAAGATGTTCATGTCTTTCTTTCTTCAGTCGAAAAGAAATTAAGGTTGAGGAAAACATTCAAGGATTTTTCTCCATATAGTGGATTCCAACAGTTACCAATGGGTTGAAGGTCCAAATTGCAGTTTCAATGCAGCTTCAAAGGGCTCTACACAATCCCAGCCACGGAATAAGGGTCATTTTCTAAAACAATTAAAAATTACATACTTTTTAACCACAAAAACCACCTTTTTAACCTTTAATCACTAGTTCTACAATGCGCAACACATTAAATAATCACATTGGAAAGGTCACATGTGACGTAAGCGGAAGTACCGTAGTAGGCAAAAAACTCCATCTCATTTTCTCCTCCAACTTCAAAATCGTTGGACATCATTGTTTTACTTTTTTTTTTTGGTAAAGGCCGTTTGACTTAGTCTTTGCACATTCGCTTTGTAAACACTTGCTTGGTACTTCCGCCTACGTCATGCACAGCCTTTCCAACGTGATTACATAATGCTTGGCGCATCGCAGAGCTAGTGTAAGATGAGCATTTGTGGTTAAAAAGGCTGTAATTTTTTATTTCGTTTTTTTTTATTTTTAGAAAATTACCTATTGTTTTGCTAGATAAGACCATTATTCCTCCGCTGGGATCATGTAGAGCCCTTTGAAGCTGCACTGAAACTGCAATTTGGACCTTCCCAAATTGGTAGGTCCGTTGGTAATTGTAGAGTCCAGTAATCCTTTAAATTAATCACAATCTCCAGTACAAGACTTTAAATCACCAAATTAAATCCTTGTTACCATAATCATATCTCTTTAGTTGAATAATACAGTTTATTTAGTAAATCTTGACAGTTTAAATAAACTATAAATCTTAAATGTGCTGTGGTTATTTTCTGTCTTATTTACTATTCTCAAAGCACTGCAGATAAAACAGTAAAGAGAAATAAGTTAATAAGAAATAAGTAATAAAGCCTTGTGATTTACACATAAAATATGTGCTGGATCCTTAAAGAACGTCTCGGGGTCAGACAATAGGCCAGTGTATAAGTAGGAGGGCAGGTGAGGTGAGAATGTGGAACTGAGATGCGAGAGGGCAGCAGTACAGTCACAGGACACATACATGCTAAATGTCACACTTGTGTGAAAGACATCTCTGTGTTCCAGCCTCATGTTGATACATGCCTTTACCAGAGACTCCATGAAGGAAAACAGGGCGGCAGCAAAAATAATTACATGCTAGTGTTATTGTTATTATCAAGACAGGGAACCTAGACTTCGTACTAGAGAGACGTCATGCTGAGGCTGCAAAGAATATCAATTTTTCAATATAAGGAAAGTGAATAAGGAGTGGAGCTGTCAAAAAATCATCATATAAAAGCTTTCTGTGAGAAACTAACAGCCGTGAATGAATCGTTAAAACTGATTCAACCCATTCTTTTATGATTAAACAAACAAATCATTCATTCGGAACTAATAAAAAAAATAAAGCTGAAATAAAATAAAATATATATTAGTAAATATATATATTATATATAAAAATATATATTATATATTAGTAAAATGAATTTTAAACTAAATTTAAAATGAACATCAAAAAATAAAAAAGAATTTATGAACAAGAATAATATGGATACCTAGGACAGATGTCAAATTTATAACTGAACAACAAACTCATATAATAATGACAATTTAAATTTTTGGCTGAACTCTCCCTTTAAACTTGAAGGGGGAAATAGAATAACCTCAGGTGTAAGTCTCGACAGGAGGCCTTGGCTGTTCCATTCATTCTCCCACTCCTGTGCGGCACTAAGTTCAGAGATGTGGTTCTCCAGGAGGGACGCTGGCACTGAGGCATGCTGGGAAGGCTGGGAGGTGACAGGCAGCAAATAATTCCTCCAGTATTCTTGCACCTCTGAGAGAATTCACAAAGAATCATCGAAGACAATGTTAGCTAAATGAATCATAAGAGCTAAATTCGGTTTTTGTTAAATTCCCCAAAGATGTGGTCACACTTCAGGGGCAAGTGGGAAAAAGGGCAATACCACAATGTATAAGACATATCACACCAAACCAAAGGGGGCTTGCTGGGTTAAGTAAATGAAAATGAGCATGCCTTTTGGCTGTTTCCTGGAAGAGACCTTCACTGAATATGGGAGGCTCAGCGGCTGGGCGCGGAAACTGTGACACGGGCCGGAACTCTGAAATTAGATTTGCACACATTTGTCAAGTTACTTAGGTAGCTTGGAAGCAGTTTCACCTCTGTAACTGTACATGTATCATGACAATATTTCTTATTTAACCATTGCTATAAGCATCAGTGTTGTGCTTATACATTTACATTACATACATTATTGTATAAGGATCATTTGACTGGTGTAACGGCTGCCGAAAATTCAGCTTTGCCACCACAGGAATGAAAAACATTTCAAAACATAATAAAATAGGAAACAGTTATTTTAAACTGTATTGTTTTTACTGTACTTTTAATGAAATAATGCAGCCTCAATGAGCATAAGAGACTTCTTTCAAAAACAATAAAAAAAATCTTTTGAACGGTATTGTATAAATTCTTTAACCATATATGATATGAATATTTGTAGAGTTACTAGAGCAAAGGCCCGTTCACACCGAGAACCATAACTACAATTATATTAGTAAAATCTATTAATGTTTTTAAAATCTAGAGTGCTGCATAAGCCTTAGCCCTGGATTTCTAGGTGTAGGCATGTTGTGGTACCTGTGTTTTTCGATGAATGGGGAGTCTACAGGACGGAGGGAGCCAAGGCACTGACAATTGCGCTTTTATTTGAGCAGCAATTGCTCTTTGCAACAATGCAGACTTCCCTAAGAGAGGAGATAAAAATGTAGACAACATTCTGACTATTCTGAGAGACTAGCCTCATTAAACATATTCATTTAATCAAATAATCAGGAGCAGCATGTGACGCCACAAAGGCAAGCAAACTGTTCTGAGAAAAAAGAAAAACATGTTTGCGATAGTGAGTTTGAACCAGTCTGCACGGATTCCCACTGAGTTTATGATTGAGTTAACAAGCTATTAATTGAAGTAGACTTTGGATTCTTTCCAAGATAATAAAACATTTTAAAGCAAGTTTTATGCAATCAAGAGTGTTAAATGAATTAATGTAGAAGAACTGAGGGAGAAAAAAATTAGTTTATTGATGAAAGCTGGACATAATCAGCACTTTAAGCTGTTAGATTAACACTCTAGTTAATCACATTACCCTTTTATCCCAGCATGAAGAACACAACCCAACCACACCACTTTATTATTATTATTAAACTGACAAAAACTCGTCTCTGGTGTTGAAAATCTACGATGGAAACTTTGAGTCATACCAGATTTAATGAGGTGAATCACTGCAAATCACTATTGCATCAGACATTATTGTGAGGGAAAGATCTGAATGCGGAATGAAAGATACTCAGGCAAGTTTTACTCATTCTAATTGGTATTTATGAAGGTGTGTGTTACAGATTTCTCAGAACTCAAAATTGCACAACATTAACATTAATTGCGAGAAATAAGGTCAGAACTATGACATAAAAAGTTGCTATTACCTTTTTTAATTCCATGGATAAAACAGGCTTATGTACTTTTTGAGAAAGAACTAGTCGCTAGATTTCAGTTTTACTATCTGCATTGCAAATCATGGTGTTAAAGAAACGTAAGTATTGACAGATCTTTTCTTTCGCTTTGTGATGTACATCCAAGTGAAACTTGGATAAATGCAATTATCAAAAAATAAAAAAAATTAACATAGGGACTTGGTTTTATTCATCGGTTATTGGTTAGATGGAGGCAGATCTGAATGCAAGCTTAAAGGGATAGTTCACCGAAAAATGAACATTTTGTCATTATTTTTTCATCCTCAAGTGGTTCTAAATCTGTATGAGTTTCTTTCTTCTGTTGAACACAAAAGAATATATTTTTAAAGAATGTGAGTAACCAGACAGTTGACGGCACCCATTAACTTCCATAGTAGGAAAATAAAATACTATGGAAGTCAGTGGATGCCATCAACTGTGTCATTACCAACATTCTTTGAAATATCTTCTTTTGTGTTCAACAGAAGAAACTCATACAGATTTAGAACCACTTGAGGATGAAAAAATAATGACAAAATGTTCATTTTTCAGTGAACTATCCCTTTAAGGCTGATAAGAAAGGGGCAGGGTTTAAGCAGACTAAATGTCACCAGACAGAAGTTTTTTTTTTTTTTTCACCAGAAGATCAAGATTAAAGATTAAAAATTATGAGCGCAAAATAAAAGGAACAAATGCATGGATGAATCATTCAAAATAAGATCAATAAGATGCATTTAGAAATGCATTTTCATTTCATGCAGAGTTCAATTTCAAAGTTTCATTTCAAGTATATGCCAAATACATGTAAAAATCAGTAGTCAAAAGTACCTGCAGGCTGGTCAGAGGCCTCTGAACTCTCTCTGGGCAGTTTCTCAACCAGAAACATGAACAGAGAGCGAATCTCTGGTTCATTGCTGTAGAGAAATGTCTGGTAGCCAATTTCCCCTTTAAAGCCCACATCCTAAACATATATATCAAAGCAAAAATAACATCAGAGACATCAAACAAAGTGTCTCTACTTTGTAATAGTTATAGAGTGTGGTACTAACTACTTATGAGACAAAACTGCGAAAAAGGTTAAAGGATTAGTTCACTTTCAAATAAAATTTTCCTGATAATTTACTCACCCCCATGTCATCCAAGATGTTCATGTCTTTCTTTCTTCAGTCAAAAAGAAATTAAGGATTTTTCTCCTTATAGTGGACTTCAATGGACTCAAAATTATAGTTTCCGTGCAGCTTCAAAGGGCTTTAAACGATACCAGACGAGGAATAAGGGTCTTATCTAGCAAAACGAATCAGTCATTTTCAAAATTTTTTAAATGTATATGATTTATATAAACAAATGATCGCCTTCCAAGTGGTTCCACCAAAACCTCATTATCATATTCTTCAAAAAGCTTACTCTGTATGTCCTACGCCTTCCCTTTTCAGTTTACGGAAAAAAAATGTAACTGCCGCTGCGTTTGTTTCGCAAGTAAAATAGGGAAGGCGTAGTAAGTACAGCGTAAGCTTTTTGAAGAATACGAAAGTGCGGTTTTGGCAGAACCACTTGGAAGGCAATCATTTGTGTTTATAAAGCATATACATTTACATTTTTGTTTTTTAAATGACTGATCGTTTCGCTAGATAAGACCCTTATTCCTCGTCTGGTATCATTTAAAGCCCTTTGAAGCTGCACTGAAACTGTAACTTTCAACTTTCAACGTTTGTAGACCATTGAAGTCCACTATAAGGAGAAAAATCCTGGAATGTTTTCATCAAAAACCTTAATTTCTTTTCGACTGACGAAAGAAGGACATGGACATCTTGGATGACATGGGGGTGAATAAATTATCAGGAAATTTTTATTTGAAAGTGAACTAATCCTTTAATTACTGATGATATTTAAACAATATTACTCTAATAAAAAAATATTTTATTGTGTCACATTTAAAGGTTATCTAAATTACATCACAACAGACTAAAGCAATGGTGTAAGATCAACTGCAGAGAAATGTCTGCAGTAAAAGGACCCATTTATTTTACATTAAAAACGTTCAAGTTAATCATAATTTAAATACAAGGTATAACGTTAACTGTCCAAACTGTACCACAATTATTCAAACTTAAAAACGAAACAAAAGTGCTTATTCATCACCAGTAATCAATGCATTTTCACTGGTTGTCAGCTGACTCAATCAGGTGTGAGGGGTCAAGTTCACTTCTGCACACAGAATGACGTCCAGGCACCGTGTCTCTCACCTGACAGGCCTGAGCCAGGCTCATGCCCAGTCTAAAGCGGGCAGACATGCCAGGGGGGAGCGAGTGGGACAATCCATTGCCCAGCGCAGGGTCGATCACGCGCAGGCATCTCACCACCGCCTCCACGATCAGCTCACTGGTGAACTGCTTCACACTCTGAACATCCTCATCAATGTCTCTGGAAGATGATGAGGTGATTACAAACACACAGACGTGGACATAAAATAAGTTTGGATTGTCCCAAGATGCAAATCACTCCAAAGAGGGAGGAAATGACTTGTCACAACTGTAGAGACCTGTTAGGTTTTGGATACTTACGTGCCCGCTTGTCTTAGAGAGTGAATTAAAATCCTATCGACTTCTTCCATCACGGAACGAGATCAGATATAGCTGTTCGACTGTCTTCCGTAACAATATTAAAGGCAAATGAATATCATAAGGCTTCAGCTAACCCTCAGCATCGCTTTCACTACAGCCTGTGCAGGGCTGCTAACCAGGACGACCGTTCGGTTGCCATGGTTACATTTCAAAACGCAGTTTCAAATGAACCATAAAGTGCTTTTTACCACATCCTCTAACAAAACGGCGTGTCAAAATAACAGTTTTTTTCACCCAGTCTCTTCAAAATCTGCTTTTTCTGGAGAGGAAGTCATTACCTAGGAGTGTCCGACGCAGTGTACCATGGGACATGAAGTTTTAGATATTTGACTCATCCATACTGAACTACTCATATAAAACTCAAGTTCCCGACATTCACAGCGCGTTCAGGTCTCGTGACGAGACCGACGCGTAAGCACGTGCGCTGTCCACCAGGAGCGAATTGAAATGTTTGAGATGTTTTTGTAGGCTTGAGAGAAAATCCGAAGATCATGACTTTAGACTTATTAGCACATGATACTGATCTAAATGCACCTATCGTCAATGTAATTACTTCAGATTTTCACTACTAGACTAAATAATCCTTAAACTCGACATGAATTCAGAACATAATGCTCAGAGATTTTTATTCCTTTAAGTATTTTTCAGAAAACAACAGGCTATTAAAATGTATTAGGCTACAACAATAATAATTTACAGTGTTTTATCCATTTCCTTTTAGCCTATACTGAATTGCATGGTCCATCTTTTTGACATGAAGAGGAAAAAGTAAGCTGCTATTTGATTTGCCTTACCTCTTCAAGAAATACTTGTCACACTTATCAGTAACAGAAAAAACACATTTACAAAATAATGAAGAAAGTTTGACATTATTCCTGATGAAAAAGCTTTAATAAAAATCTGAAGCCAAATCATAGTTTTGTGTGCCTACTATCTTAATGTAAGTATTTTATTCACTTTAAATCTTGCCTATAGGCCACAGTCCTCAAATTTCATTTGCATGCATATTTAAACATGATGTATGGTGATTAGTCATGTGACATGAGAACCCATGCAAATTTGACGCAATGCATTCACACAACATATTTGAAAATGTGCATATGCAAATGCAATTTGAGAGTCACTGTCTCAGTGAATAACATCTTAAATATTGTTGTAATGTAATTAAAAGTCAGATTGACTTTTATGATGTTTTTCTTCTTCTTCTTCTCCTCAGAGATTCTGCTAAACTTTTCCTTTTGTGTTCCCAGGAAGAAAGAAAGTCATACAGATTTGGAACAACATGAGGTTGAGTAAATAATAACAGAATTTTCATTTTGGGGTGAACTGTACCTTTAATAAAAGGTACTTATTTTAAGTTTTGTCTTTTCCAGCTCCAAATATGGAGCTTCTTGTGGAGATGACATTCCATCAATGTGCTGAATAAGAGACAAACAGATCTGAAAGTGTGAAAGAGCCACTGAATGGAATGCTGTTGCCTGCATTAACAGAGTTCAACAGTGACTTTAGTTGTTCGTGACATCACATGTAACTTGAGACTGCATTGAGAAGCTCCCTCCCTTTCAGGGTTTTTTCCTCCATGTGCTTCCCACCCTTGCCTCCTGCCTTACTCCCTTCAGTGAAAGCACACTGTCCTCTCTCTCTCTCTCTTTCTCTTTTGGGCTCTACTTTAACCTTTTAACAACTGGGATAAAAACCAACACCTCAACCAAGAAAAGCTCTCAGAGAATGCTTCACCAGCACTGCCTTTGAGAAAACATCAACTGCCATTTAAAAGGGTGAGAGAGTCTTTTTTTCTTCTGAGTATCTGTTGTATTGCCTGAGCACATGGGCTAAAAAATCAGATTGCAGTTGACAGGAAAGGCTTAATGGCTTAGGAGAGTTTTGTTAACATAATTATAGCTTTCATTGTGTTCTATAAGCTGTTAGTCCATCATACAGTTTGCTCTTTGATTGCAATTAATTGGATTTTCAAGGGGCTTTTTTATAACAATTAAAAAGATTTGTTTGGGTTAAAGATTTTTATTATTGGTTTTTCTCCTTAGTCACCCTTGTGGTAAAGAATATGGCTAAATATGACAGAAGATAATAGCATGTGAGTTGCAAAGGAAAATCTTTTCTACGCACACTGTACATGACGTTATGCGGGTATCATGTATCCGATCGCAGGACTAGAATTAACTCGAGCCAGATATAAAAGGCCACTAGCTGATTTGGACTTGCACAGACTAGACATAAATGAATGGAAATATAGGGCACTTCATATGTTCATTGTGTCTTTTACTATGTCTTTGAGATGTTTTCTGTTGACTGAGAGCATTATGCACCCACCCAACATATCAGCAAAAAAAAAAACAAAGCCACTCTTTCTTTGTGAGGTGTTTGTTTAGAATAGATTACATGCATGGAATGTTTCTTTTAAACTGAACTACCATGACAATGTAAGAAAATAATATTGAAAAACATTAGTTTAGATGTCAGTATATCATGCAGTATGTTCACGTTTTCTCAGTTTTTCATTATGTTCCACAAATTCTTCTATAATTTGCTAGGTAAAAGTGATTTATATACTGCAATTCATGGATATATTTAAGTCTTCTCAGACTAAATTGGGGTTATGAAGACCTCAAAATATCCAAACATCCAAAAATTGTTGCGCAACGTGTAATGGTACACCCCAATGCATTTAGAAGTATGTTAAAATGATTGATTTAGTGAAGGCATTTCAAGAGCAGCTAGGTCATGTATTTGGGGAAAGAGACATCAAATCTCATTCAACTTCGTAACGTCAGTTTGGTTGTTCACTATCCTTTGGGATATCTGCAAACTTTGCAAAGAAAGATTTTTTTTAAAACTCTGCTACAAAGTTACATGGAAGAGCAGAAATGTGTCATTTTTTTTATGCCATTTGCATCATTCATCAGAATACGCTTTGCTTTCCTACTATATAGTATGGGAAAACCAGTATAGTTATGTCAAATGACTAGGTTTTCCAAATAGTATATCTACACAATACCTGGATGTTCACCTGCTGGGAATTTTGCATCCAGCGGACACTTTGCTATCCCAAATGAGGCCATGGGAACTGTAACTGTAAGCCACTCTTTTCAAGTGCAATCGTTAAAAATTGTTGTTGATACTTGTTTGTCATGGTTAAATTATATTTGTTAACTCCCAAGTGCATTATTTTTGTGGTTGTTATTATTAGTATGTAGCAGTCAAAGGACAATGGTGACATTTTAGATATGCTTGGTAATGTTTTTATACTGCACAACTGCCTACCTAAAGTATTTATCAATGATTGAGAAGTGTATTCCTCAGCAATTTCAGCACATACTCCGAAATTATGTGATTTTAGAAGCAGCAACTGTTTTAAAACAAGTTTTACTGTGTACTTTCCTTATCTGCCATTGGCCAGCCAAGCAGATGGTCGCATCGTAAACTCATGCCATTGGTTGTGCTAATGTTGATATGTTGGGTTGGTCAGGATGCTCAAACAGAGCAATGTATTGATAGCACACCAGTGGTTACCCTTTTTCAGTCTTTAAATGGCTTTTTTATATAGTTTCTGCATGTAGAGAAAGTATTTAATATGTTAACTTTAACTAAAATGTTGTTTAATGCTATTTTCTTAATTTTTTTGTGAAATCTAAGTGAAATTTAAGCAGAAAGAACAACAATTTAATTTTGTGGAGTTTGTGCTGCTGAGAGCGTGACTTAATGTCATTTTGTTTAGCAATTTTAGCTGTTGACTTCAGGTGAAGCACTTCCTGTTGTATTGTAATCTTTGAAGCACATAAAGTTCTTTGGTTTACTTCACAGTATGAATAATCCCACAATGTAGCATACCGCTGTTATCTGAAAGGAAAAGTAGAGGAAATCATTATCAGGTGAAAAATGAAAAGGAATGTGTATATATTAATTTTTTAGAGGGCACAATGTAGACACTGAAGTTGTGACCCACACAATTGATAAACCTCAAGTGGTTTCCGTAGCTCTTTGAAACGGATGTCCTGGACATATTGAATGTACATGGCCCCAGGAGTGGAAATGAGCATGCGGAGAGATCAGCGAGTGCATTGTGTGGTCTACAACAATGACCAGACCTGGTTTTTTACTTTGACTTCCACTGTTTGCGTCTTTGGGGTTTAAAAGTAAATTCATACTGATGTGGAAAATATGTTAGTGCTATTATATTAGTAAAACTTACTACGAGTTCAATCGAGCCTGAATTTTGGCACACAGATGTATGTGGCCTCTGAGCTGAAGGGATCATATTATCTCATGGGAATATTCTGGAAATTCAAGTATGGGCAAGTACACTTATGTGTCTGCCATAAAAAGAGCATTTAAGCACTGTAATACACCTCTAGCCAAGGCCTTAAAATAAATAGCAATAGTGTGAGATGTTGACATAGGGAGAGAGTCTATACAGAATGAGAGTTGAACGACAGGAAATGGATGAAGGAATGCGAGTGGAATGGGTGGAGAGATGGCTATTTAGCTATGATGGTAAGTGGCTGAACATAGTATAGAGGTTGGGAAATACTAACCTGCCAAATCTTGTCCACAAACTATTGTTGAAACATTATAAATGCAATTTAAAGGTATTTGGTCACAGTTTTAGTTAAGTGTAGTGCACTACCGTTTAAAAGTTTGGGGTCAGAAAGATTTTTTTAATGTTTTTTTAATGTTCTTACACGCTGACCAAGGCTACATTTATTTGATCAAAAATACAATAAAAACAGTAATATTGTTATTTTTTTTTTTTTTTTTTTTTTTATTTCACATTTAAAATAGCTGTTTGATTACATTTTAAAATGCAATATATGTGATGGCAAAGCTGATCCTTGTGTCACATGATCTTTCAGAAATCATTCTAATATGGTGATTTGGTGCTCAAGAAACATTTCTTATTATTATCAATGTTGAAAACAGTTGTGCTGCTTAATTCAAAAGAACAGCATTTATTTGAAATAGAAATTTTTCATTGTATCGTAAACTGGCAAACAATATTCAAAATTATTACAATTATAGTTTGTAAATTAAATGTTGATGTTTCGATAACCTTTCATTTCGATAACCTTTAACATTTCACTTCACAATGACATTTAAAGGCACAGTATGTAAAGTTTCGCCGCTAGAGGTCGCTTATTTAAAACAATAACACGTCGTGATGCCGTGAATGAGCGTGGAATCATGGGAGTTGTTGTCTTCACCTCCACAGCCGATGGAAAGCAATCCGACGCATAAATCATGCTCCTGGATGAGCTAATGTATTAAAGTTTTATTAATGTTGCTGTGAATGAAGCATGTTTTTATCATGCTGCAGTGGGTCACTGCCGCCCCTTTTGTCTTGTTTATGCATATTATACGATTAATGTTATGATTAAAGTAACGTTACTCGAGGTAAATCAAGAAAACAAGATACTGAAACAATCAGGCTAACCACATTGAGCTATATAACAACGATTCGTTTTCTGACGATAAATGTATAAAACAGTTGCTCACCTGTTTAATAAAACACAATATATTAAAGTGTCTTTAGTCTTTCCATGGTTTCTATGGAAGTAAAATCGAGGGTAACGTGGATATGATGTCATTGACAGGTGACTTAATGACACGGCCCGTTACACTGGTTAAAATAACAGTTCTGGTGTTTTTTGGAATTTTTATCCAAAAATCTTACATATTGTGCCTTTAATGCAGTATGCATAGTATTTTCTTTTACCTTATAGTTCTTTTACCATGGTTTCTGAGGATGAGGATATATGTCACACAACCTGTCATGTACACCAACCATCTGCCTAATTTGATAAGCTTCTACTAAGTGACAGTTGAATTTTCACCAAAAAACTGCTAATTGGATGAATCAAGATGATAATCCTATTTGACTAAATTATTTGAGCATGATTATATGGTTAAATGCTGTTTTTTGTTTTCCTCTGCAGTCTGAAAGTTGAGAACCAGTGTGTTTTAGTTTACTATTCGTAGGGGTAAAGGGTCAATAGTTTTTCGATGTCACAGTGCACCTCACTCTCTTTGCCACCCTCCCCCACCTCTTTCTTTTTCTTTCTCTTTCTCCCGGCCCCTCAATGTCCCTACTACCCACCCTGCATGTTTTAACTGAGTGCTAAGAAGTTTAAACAAATAGCTCAGTGACTCCCTGACATTTAAGCGGAAAGGTTATCCGGGCCAACATTTAGCATTTAAAAATCAGACCCACAGAAGGATTATAAACAGTCGTCTAGTGCTGCATTGAGGAAAGCTGCCTCAGGTAACAGCCAATCTGGTCACACTAGTATTTTACACTTGATCAGGCAGGTATTGGGAGTGGTGCTTGGTACGTACGAGGTGGTCTTGTCGCAGAGAGATTCTTTTTCTCCTCTTGTCTGTAGGCAAGCTGTCTTCAGGGTGAAATTCTTGGCAAATACATTGTGTGATGTTTTGCAGCTGACAGATATAATTTATAGGGGATTTTTCCATGAAAAGGTTTTTGGTGTTCATTTATTAAGACTTTTCTCTCTAGAACTATGCAAGTTAGAATCCGTTCCATGTCTGATTGTTTCAGCCTTTGAGAAGTGATCAGTTGTGCACTGTTTTAAGAGTAAAGAACAAGTTAACGAACTCTTCCCCTCTGGAATGTTGTCCAGTTGGTTTCAACCTATAGTTTACATATGACTCAATGACTCATGCCACCAGCAATGTACATAATATATTGCTTTTAAAGCTCATGTAATTCTCTTTGGTTAAACTGGTTTGTGCACTTTACAGTATGGTTCTATTAAGCAGGTTCTAATATGTTAATAGTTTACATAGGCTATAATACATAACATTACCTAGATTAATAAATGCTGTAAAAAGTGTTGTCCATTTTTAGTTCATAATGTATGATGCAATGTTAACTAATTGAACATTAAAGTGTTGTTTTATATAGAATCTCAGAAGATCAAGCTGTCACCAATGCTGTATTTTGAATACTGCATGTTTTGTTTTGTTTTGTTTTAGTATTATTTATAGACTATATTTATTAATGCTTATATTTTTATATTTTCAGTTTTCATTTTAATTTTAATTTAAGATTTAGTAATTATACTGTGTGCTTTTTACATTTATATTAGTTTATATTAGTCATATATATATAATTTCTATTTACCTTTAATTTATTTTTTTATATTAATACATAATGCAACAATAAGTAATTTCCGAAGTTTTACATCTAATATTCTATTTCAGCTTTATTTCAATTAAAAAAAAAGAGTTTTTTAAAAGGTTTAATAACAATAACAACACTGATTGTTTATGATGTACTTTAATTGTATACATCTACGTTGTACATAATTTATCATTATATAAAATTATCAGGATTTGGATTACAGATAGATTGTTAATGCTGTTAAATACAAGTGCTCAGGCTTTTATACTTCTGTTATTCAGTACTGTGCAATTTACTCTTTATTTAATAAACGACTAGTATACAAAAAAATATCTGTAAATCTTTTAGCAGTGAGTTTAAGCAAGAAATAATGATTATGAGATTATGAGAAACATGCTTCCACAATGCTTTATTATTGTTTAATTGTGTGCCTGCAGGCATACATCGTTATTACAGATTGAGCAATTCTCCACGCCAGCCTTCAGATACTTTTAACAGAATTACTATTCATCCTGATTGGTCAGACACTTTAATGACTTTTACCATACAGTGTGGAATTTTGCCAGACCACAGTACAAAAGGTCAACATTTCAGGCTGCCAACTGAATGCTAAATCTTGGAAACTATATAGTGACAATTCATTAGTCAGATGAGGCTAACAAGATTCACAGACTTTCAGAAGGCTTGTGTCACTTTTATATTCTCTCAGCTGTGTATGCTAATTGGCTTGGTGAAACAATTTTCAGAGTATTAATTTATTAGTATTTAATTTTGTCCCAGACACCTTGAACGATGTAGTCATATTAATAACATTCTAATTTCATAACGTTCCCTAAAATCTCAGTTACTCCAGAGTTTCACATAGTAGCATATTATATTTTTAAACTTCAGCACCTTTCATTTTATAATCGTACTTCTGTTGCGAGATTTCTTTGCTGTGTGTGAGGAAAGACCAAGGTGTGAATCACCATGTGCTGGCTGTATGTAATTATTACAACAAATCTTATCAAGTTTTTTGGTACAAGGTTTGGAAAGCAGTTTGGGAACTACAGCTGGCAGGGGCTGCTGGAAAACATCCAAACCTCCGAAGCTTGAGCCACGTATTCAAACTTGTGGGCTGAATGTGACTGTGAATTTCATATCCAACAGCAATTCGCCTTGTTGCTTCTACCCACAGCATTTCACAGTGTCTTATAAACACACTGATCTCATATTTGTTTACATTTTTCTGACAGATCCACCTTGGCATTGCAGAGAGATTTTTTCCATTTACACTTTCTTACGTGTTTGAGACACTGTGAGATAATTCGCACACATGCGGCAAGAAACATTCTTAGTAGAGCTGTTTGAGTCACATGCTGTTATGTTTGTGAGTATGCGACCATTATTCCTGCCATATGGAATAGATCCCACTGATTTCAACATCTGAACCATTAGTAGTTTGCAAGCCGCTACTGAGTTAATGTATAACATACTAGTGATGGCCTTACTGATGTCAGTCATAATAATGAAGTGCAGATGTACTTTTCAATCAGTACTGTGCACACTAGAACCACTACACACCTCCATACGTCCGTTCGGGTTATTATAGTTAACTAAAACTAAAACCATAGGAAAAAAACAACATTTCTCATTTTCATTAGTTTAACTTGATGTACTAAAATAACTAAAACTGAAATAAAATTAATAAAAAAAACCTCTAAAATGAAAAAGGAAAAAAATCGATGATAGTAAAATAACACTGATCCCCAAACAGTTGCTAAAAGACAGAATGCCAAAGGTAGCGTCTCTCCAGAGGCAGTTTTGTCCACTCTTGTCAGTCAGTAAAGATTGGATGTGTGTCCCCTTTGGGGATGAGTGTCATAGTAACACAAAAACAACAAGTATACTACTAAATCTTCCACGGTTTCTGTCACAATGGCTGTAGAGTTACGTAATGACTAAAAAGAGCACACAGGGTTTTTAAGTCAAACATTAATTCCAGAGCTCTTCATTCATCAATGAATTTACACACATAGAGAACGGCATGTTGTACCAAACAAAATTTGCGTAGAAGTGTGGTGTTTGAACATAGGTTCTTAAAAAATTTGCTCTCCTGTAAGCTGTTTCTTTATAAAAGCAAGAATCCAAAATAAACCCAGAATTATAGATTTCGTGGATTCTTGTGTTCTCTTGGGTTTTTTTTTTTTTTTTTTCTTCTTCTTGAAACATGAGTCCCCCTAGAGCCAATCACAATAGAGGTGGTGAGAAATGGACACATGGACCTCATGTTTCCTGGATACTTGGCTACATCTTGACAGCTCTCACGGTTTCTCATCGGATAACTTTCAGGATAATTATGGATTAAGAGTCTAAACAGAAAGGATATGAAATAAGGGTAAAAGAGGGCATTTAAGGGTCTTCAGGTGGTTGCTCTAAAGTAGCTCTGGGATTGCTTCAACGTTTATGTATAGTATAGTACAAATATTGTGCAATATGTGTATGACCAATGTTTTGATTGTATGTTTTGGTTCTGTGTAAATGATGCAACATTCTTTGTTGTTATCAGAACAGAACAGAACAGAGTACACTATACCGTTCAAAAGTTTGGGGTCAGTAAGATTTTTTAATGTTTTAAAAGAAGTATCTTCTGCTCACCAAGCCTGCATTTATTTGATTAAAAATACAAACAAAAACAGTAATATTGTGAAATATTATTCCAATTTAAAACAGCTGTTTTCTATGTCAATATACAGTAAAGTGTAATTTA
This sequence comes from Megalobrama amblycephala, assembly GCF_018812025.1. Lineage (NCBI taxonomy): Eukaryota > Metazoa > Chordata > Actinopteri > Cypriniformes > Xenocyprididae > Megalobrama > Megalobrama amblycephala. Next base: position 20,325,772 of record NC_063055.1, on the reverse strand, counting down.
TTCCTGTGATCAAAGCTGAATTTTCAGCATCATAACTCCAGTCTTCAGTGTCACATGATCCTTCAGAAATCAATCTAATATGATAATTTGATGCAAACAGTGAAACCAGTTATTTACATTTTTATTTCATGATGCTATGAATAGAAAGTTCAAAAGAACAGCATTTGTCTGAAATCTAAATCTTTTGTAACATTAAACACTACCGTTCAAAAGTTTGGGGTCAGTAAGAATTTTAATTTTATTTTTGGGGGATAGAAATAAAATTAATCAATACTTTTATTCATCAAGTATGAGTTAAACTGATCAAAAGTTACAGTAAAGACAATTATAATGTTAGAAAATATTCTATTTTAAATAAATGCTGTTCTTTTGAACTTTCTATTCATCGAAGAATTTTGAAAAAAATTTGTACACAACTGTTTTCAACATTGATAATAATAATAATGAATGTTTCTTGAGCATCAAATCATCATATTAGATTGATTTCTGAAGGATCATGTGACACTGAAGACTGGAGTAATGATGCTGAAAATTCAGCTTTGCCATCACAGGAATAAATTACACTTTACTGTATATTGACATAGAAAACAGCTGTTTTAAATTGGAATAATATTTCACAATATTACTGTTTTTGTTTGTATTTTTAATCAAATAAATGCAGGCTTGGTGAGCAGAAGATACTTTTAAAACATTAAAAAATCTTACTGACCCCAAACTTTTGAACGGTAGTGTATATACTGGAATAATGGCTGCTGAAAATTCAGCACTGCCATCACAGGAATAAATTACATTTTAAAATATATTCAAATATAAAATAGCTATATTAAATTGTGATAATATTTCACAATATTTTCAATAAAAATTTTTTTAAAAAATACAGTCTTGGTGAGCTTAAGAAGCCTTGCTTTCAAAAATGAAAGATATTGTCATTATATTTTATTTCTAATTTCATATTCATAATTTCTGGCTTCAATATTGATCATTTCATATTTGAAATATGAAAGTTATAACATTATTTCTGCAATTGTAATTCCTTTGTAAATGGATTTATGCTAACTCTAAGCAGTTAAACGGTGTAAAAGCACAGTGATATATACTGAATATATGCTGCTTTAGATGCCTCACAATATAAGGTATTCTTTTGTAGTATTTTAGTCAAACTTCTTTTTTATGTTGATTTGTCTTTTTTTTTCCTTGCAGATCTACTTTAAAGAAAACCCTTCACTCCTCACTTCACAACCTTCGCTGCTCAAAAGAGAAAAAGAAAGAAAATATACATCATGGAACTTCAGAAACTAACAAACGGTCACCGCCAAGACTTTCAACATCTTGAGGAAGGGTATGTGTCATTTATTAGTAGTGATTTTGCTTTAAGAAAAAACAATTATACGCTTCCTGTGTCGCTAAATCGGTCACTGCGCATCTATTTTCTGTTGCCTCACAGATGCATGCTAAAAGCGAAGCAAACACACTAGTCAGTTGCTTCACCATCTGCATCTTCAGAACAACACCACAGTCATTTATTTATTTTACATTTATTTTAAGTGAATATTTGGGTGAACTTAAAATGAACCTAAATGGAAAATGTGAGCATTGCAACATCACTGAAATATTTTTTCCAGGGAGTGAGAAATTTAGCAGCATACCACAGCATAGCCTTCACCTCATTAGCACACAGAAATAACCTTGGATTTATGGTCACATTAATGCATTCCATACAGGTTGAACAAATCAGCTGTGTACTAAATATCAAATTAAATCATTCGTGATGTATTTTAAACGGCAAAAGAAACTGGGCCTAAATATCAGGCACATCAGTTTGTATAATTTTAGTGGCCATCTTGTAAGGTAAAAGGGTTACATTTGTCTATTTGTTTTAGAGAGTCACCTGAACGAGAGGAGTTTTTGCCACACAAGAGTGATGGAGGAAAACCCCCTCAGTTTACAGATGTGAGTGCAGAAATCAAAGTGCCATCCCATCCAGCTCATATTAAAGGTCCCGTTCTTCGTGATCCCATGTTTCAAACTTTAGTTAGTGTGTAATGTTGTTGTTAGAGTATAAATAAAATCTGTAAAATTTTAAAGCTCAAAGTTCAATGCCAAGCGAGATATTTTATTTAACAGAAGTCGCCTACATCGAACGGCCAGTTTGGACTACATCCCTCTACTTCCTTCTTTAATGACGTCACTAAAACAGTTTTTTGACTAACCTCCGCCCACAGGAATACACAAGAGTTGCGTTTGTAGAGTGTGTTTGTCGCCATGTCGTCGAAACGCTGTTATTTTCATCCCGCAGTCCAATCACCTGGTCTGATTCCGGCTCAAATTGATAGGGTAAAATTAAAGACATGTTTACAATAACACTGAGCGCGTGCATCTCCACGTTATGGTAAGAGGCGTGACCTTTCCGGGCAAGATGCGCTAAACTGCTGTCGAATCACAACACAGGAACCGCTGGCACAATCAGAACTCGTTACGTATTTCTGAAGGAGGGACTTCATAGAACAAGGAAGTCATCAGCCCGTTTTTATGACAGTGGAAACAGCGGTATACAGATAAGTAAATTATGTGAAAAATACTGTGTTTTTTTTACACGCGAAACATGAACACATGTTATATTGCACACTATAAACACAATCAAAGCTTCAAAAAACCACGAAAAACCGACCTTTAAGTACTAAAATTAATAAAACTGAAACTAAAAATATAAAAAAAACTACTAAAACAAACACTAAAGTGAAAACTGAAAATATATAAAAATAAAAGATAATCAAAGCTTCAAAAATCCACGAAAAACGGGACCTTTAATAAAGCATGCAGTCATAAGTTATTTCCAGAATATCTGTGGTTGTTGTTTTTCTGGCTTATTGTCTCTTTTTCCTGCTAGTTTGAAGGAAAGACGTCATTTGGAATGTCTGTCTTCAACCTTAGCAATGCTATCATGGGTAGTGGGATTCTGGGACTGTCCTACGCCATGTCCAACACTGGTATCATCCTCTTTCTGTGAGTATTCCAGAATGCACCTCAAATCCCTCAGTTTCACAACTAAGTAATGTCCTGGAGGTCTGCAGAGTTTTTCTTGAAAATGTATGACATTTCTAACCATTTGAATGATCAAAAACTAATGATGTAAGAACATATAATTCTTTGATTGCTTACTATGTAGAGACAAATCTTCATTCACATTCTCGTCTCATGTCCAGACATTTTGTTCATTTACTTGTTTATGTTTTGTGTTTTCTGCTTGGTTTTAACAGGGTTTTGTTGACCTGCATTGCTGTCTTGTCATCATACTCTGTTCATCTATTGCTGAGGAGCGCAGGGGTTGTGGGTACGACCAATTCAGGAGATTTTGTGTTCATGTTAAAGGGATAGTTCACCCAAAAATGAAAATTTGATGTTTATCTGCTTACCCTCAGCGCATCCAAGATGTAGGTGACTTTGTTTCCTCAGTAGAACACAAATGATGATTTTTAACTCCAACCGTTGCTGTCTGTCAGTCAAATAATGCTAGTGGATGGGAACTTCTACTATAAGAGTAAATAAAACTTGCATAGACAAGTCCAAATTAAACCCTGCGGCTCGTGACGACACATTGATGTCCTAAGACACGAATATGAGAGCGAGACATCACTGCCGCTGTCAGAGCGCGATCAGACCAAACGAATCGAGTGATGAATGCAGTTGGACATAGTGGTGTATTAGAGGTAAAAAATGATATAAATACTGTTCGGTTTATCGCACAAACCGATCGTTTCGTGTCTTAGGACATCAATGTGTCGTCACGAGCCGCAGGGTTTAATTTGGACTTGTCTATGCAAGTTTTATTTACTCTTATAGTAGAAGTTCCCATCCACTAGCATTATTTGACTGACAGACGGCAACGGTTGGAGTTAAAAATCATCATTTGTGTTCTACTGAGGAAACAAAGTCACCTACATCTTGGATGCGCTGGGAGTAAGCAGATAAACATCAAATTTTCATTTTTGGGTGAACTATCCCTTTAACATGATTTAAAATGCTTCTATTATAAAAATAGATTTTTACAATTGCTCTGGGACCAATATGTCTATTTTGCATTGTTTTCTCATTGAATACAGTATTTAATTCAATTTAAATTTCAGAATGTCTCAGTTTTTTTTGCGTCACCCTTTTGATTTTATGACAATGATGAATAGTTGAGTAAATGAAAACTTTCAGTCTAAAGCTTTTTGATTATTTCCTGGTTGTAATTAGATTTATTTCCTGGTTGTAATTAGACTGTGATATTTTTAAAGTGGTGTCAGACTTTTGGACCCCACTACATATGAGATTTGAGGCTAAATCATTAATCACTAACCAGTAATATTGTCCGTACAGGTATTCGCGCTTATGAACAACTAGGTAAACGAGCATTTGGACACCCGGGAAAAATACTGGCAGCTCTCGTCATAACATTACACAACATTGGTGGTACGTTGAAGCTTTGGTTTGGTTCTGATCTCATTTCTAAATAGTTTTTTTCTCTGACTCTTTCCTTGAACACTCTAAACAGGTCCAGTTATACTGATTATAATTTATTATTATCCATTAGATTGAAACAGTATCTCTCTATAATTTGTTATGTTAGTAGGATTGAATAAATACCATGAAAATGTATATTTATAAAGCCTTTAAAAATACAGTGATGTGATTTAGGAGCAGAATAGATATTGTGCAGAGAATGTTAGTGGCACTATGTTACATAACATTCCCTCTAAGACTAGTAACAAATGTTTTGTCCTGCCAGCAGTATTGTAATATATTTTGGCTCTCTAAACTTGGCAACATAGATCCTTGTTTATTTATTTCTGACACATCTTTTACAGTCTAAAATGTTGCAGTGCAAAACTCATATTAAATATGGCTATGTGTAAACTATAATAAAAAATGTGCATCTGCTATTTAGATGGGTGTCAGTACGACCAAACTTTGTCTGATGTATCCGTCTCTCTTTCTTTCAGCTATGTCTAGCTACCTCTTCATTGTGAAGTATGAATTACCTCTGGTTATTCAGGCTTTCCTTGGCCTTCATCATAGCAGTGGGTGAGAAACACAATCATATGCTTCTCCCCGTGTTTTCCTAATGAGTCTAATTTAATCTAGCCAAGAATTAGATCAAATGTTTGGGTCATCCAAGGTAACTACTGGTGCATTCCAACCTCAGAGCGTTCCAAATCCTCCATAAACATTTGCTACATTCCTTCCAGTAGGTGAGTAGGCTGGCTTTTCATCTTCTGTATTCTCTCTCTCTCTTTATTTTTTTGCTTTAAGTGAGTGGTTCCTGAATGGCAACTATCTAATTGTCATTGTGTCCATTTGTATCATCTTGCCACTTGCCCTGATGAGACAGCTTGGTAAGCCATTCTGCTTTGTACTGGTTGTGTATCCACCATCCTTCCTATTTGCTTGTCCCATGACCAGTTTTTTTAATACTGTCCTCCTCTGACATGTAAAACACTGCTTTACTAACACACACATTTGAAAGGGTCATTGGCTTTTTCTGTAGAGTCCTGCAGTGGAATCTAGAATGATGTTATGATGTTCTAAAGAACATTTTGTGTCTAGTTTAGGTATAATATGTTTTAAAATCTACAGATCCTAATTTTTGTTGAGAGCACTGATTAGTAACCCAAAACAAATTGAAACAAAGCACTGTGAACTGGTGCTGGAATCAAGTCAAGTCAATTTTATTTGTATAGCACTTTTTACAATATGCATTGCTAGGGATGAGCGATTTATCGTGATTAAACCGCACACGATTTGGCAAAGGCTGCGATTATTTTATGTACAGCTTGCCAGAGCTGTACGGCTCTGTGATCGGTAGTAAGTGCTTCTCCATCTGAAAGCCAGAGGGAACTCCAAATATGCCCTGCCATAGAAGTAGATAACACACATCATTCCAGTAAATCCCTATGGTCATCATACTAACACTGTAGCTGAATAAACATAAGATTGAAAAGCTTTGATTGATTAAACATGACTAATAAACACAGGACTGCATTATTCTGTGTAAGAAGCCACAACATCTCACAGAAGGATGCTTAACTGTCGTTATGAATTGAGTTTGGAGTAAAAACATGTTATTAAATGTTGTCTTTTGTTGGACAAGATGTTAATAAATGCTTCTAATGTCTGGAAAGATGTTTGACGCGTGTTACTTTTTCAAATGTACATTATAAGCGACTCAAACTCGCAGTGCTTTCAGATAGATTAGCATTTGGAGCCATACTTCATTGACAGGCTGCACATAAAAAATAATCGCAGCCTTTGCGATTTCATAATCACATTTAAGCGCGATTTCAATGTTATTTTTCGTATTGTGTGATAAATCGTGCAGCCCATCTTAATATCTTTAAAGGGATAGTTCACCCCAAAATGAAAATTTGATGTTTATCTGCTTACCCCCAGCTCATCCAAGATGTAGGTGACTTTGTTTCTTCAGTAGAACACAAATGATCATTTTTAACTGCAACCGTTGCCGTCTGTCAGTCAAATAATGCGAGTGAATGAAACATGCACAGACAAATCCAAATTAAACCCTGCGGCTCATGACGACACATTGATGTCCTAAGACACGAAACAATCTGTTTGTGCGAGAAACCGAACAGTATTTATATCAGTATTTATATGTGAGGTCTGATCGTGCTTCGACAACGGCAGTAATGTCTGGCACTCATTAAAGTATAAGCGCAAGACATCACTGCCGTTGTCAGAGCGCGATCAGACCTCACTAACCGAGTCCTGAACGCAGTTGGACATTGTGGTGTTTTAGAGGTAAAAAATTATATAAATACTGTTCGGATTCTCGCACAAACAGATCGTTTCGTGTCTTAGGACATCAATGTGTCATCATGAGCTGCAGGGTTTAATTTGGATTTGTCTGTGCATGTTTTTTCGACTCTTATTGGTAGAGTTCCCATTCCCTCGCATTATTTGACTGACAGACGGCAACGGTTGCAGTTAAAAATCATAATTTGTGTTCTACTGAAGAAACAAAGTCACCTACATCTTGGATGCGCTGGGGGTAAGCAGATAAACATAAAATTTTCATTTTTGGGTGAACTATCCCTTTAAGTCTTATAGTCGCATTTAGCAGATTAGAGCTGGGCGATAATATGGTTTACATTTTTTTGAATAATGTCTGTTGTTTGTTGCAGGGTACCTGGGCTATACCAGTGGCTTCTCTCTGACATGTATGGTTTTCTTCCTGATCTCAGTAAGTGTTGATGACTTAATGCTGCGGTCTTTGTGTGGTCTTTTGAGAAAAGATCAAAAGAACACTCTAAACCTCTCTGGTTTAACTCTGTCTTTTCCATTTTTTTTTTATGTTTATGTTTGTGTTTCCTAGGTCATCTATAAGAAGTTCAATATCCCTTGTCCTTTTGATGGTTTCACCAACCACACTGCTGAGAACATATCTATTGATGGTGAATGTGAAGCTAAATACTTCACCATTAATCAGCAGGTTAGAAATTGTCTTCATCATTGCAATAATCTATTCAGGAAGTTTGTTTCCGAGTATCATTTTTAACCCTTTATGACCTGCAGCCCAGGTGGACAAACTATTGTCATTATAGCTCTTAACAGACAGGAAATGCTCAGTACATAGATAGAAATACTGTTACCAAGCAACTACTGCTTTCAGTATGATGACATAAGTGTGGTACTGCCACACTTTGTGTAATTTCATTTACTCTGTTTGTCTTGCAGACAGCCTACACAGTTCCCATCTTGGCTTTCGCTTTTGTATGCCACCCTGAGGTGCTGCCGATCTACACCGAGCTGCGCAAGTATGTTAAGAACGCACACACTCTCTGTGAAAATATTCATGACCACTAATAATTATGGTGGTGACTATTGAAAACAAAACAGTTTTTATTTATTTTAATAGACACTTGTATATCAGTTGTAATATACACTAACATTTTTTTTTTTTTAAGAAAGTACTTTTATTCAGCAGGGATGCATTAAATTGATCAAAAGTGACAGTAAAGATATTTATAACGTTACAAAAGATTTCTATTTCAAATAAATGCTGTTCTTATAAATATACACATACATACATACAGTACATATGAATTATAATATGTCTGTATTTCTTTGTTGCAAGAAGGGAAACATAAGTCAAAAGTAAATCTCCTTTATTGTTGTTTTGACACCTTTAGTCCCACAAAGAGACGCATGCAGGCCATTGCCAACGTGTCCATCCTGGGGATGTTTGTCATGTATCTGCTCACTGCCATCTTTGGCTACCTCACCTTTTATTGTAAGCACTTTGGATTTTAAAATAAAAAATTATGTACAATGCTGCATGTCAGCCATAAAATTTACTTTCAGTTGCTATTCATACAATACTACCACAAAGACATTCATTTCCTTTATTAAAAGAAAAGGAAATGTAATCATCAAATTTGTGTGTTGTAACAACATGACTTTAGAGGCGAGGCATCACTGATGCTATCTGTTTACAGGCTAGACTGTCATATTTTTTTCAATACTTGTTTCAAAATAATCAATGTGTTTTTTAGCTTGTAGAATAGAACTTATATCTGTTTGTGTGTGTGTGTGTTTAATTTAAACATCTGGAAATAATAGTTAACCTCAATATATATTAATCTCTCTCAGTAAACACAGAGGCAGAACTTCTACACACCTACAGCAAGGTGGATCCTCTGGACACGCTCATCCTGTGTGTGCGTCTGGCCGTGCTGGTGGCTGTGACTCTGACTGTTCCCGTTGTGCTCTTCCCGGTAATGAGACCCTTTATTGACAGTGGTTATATGGTGATATCTGAATAGCTTTCCTGCTTTTATATTTCTAAGATAAAACTATCCTGTAACATACTGTCAAATGTTAAAGGGATACTCCACCCAAAAATGAAAATACTCATCATTTACTCACCCTTATGCTGTCTCAGATGCATATGACTTTCTTTCTTCAGATGAACAGAAACAAAGAGTTTTAGAAAAATAATACATCTCTCTGAGTTCATGTAATGCAAATGTATGGTAGGCATTTCCTCAGAGGAGGCAAGGGAGGTAGTGCCTCCACAAAAAAAATTGGATGAGAAAATAATCTATATTTCAAAAATTAAACAGCGCAAATATTACAAAATGTGGCATTAAAGAGTGTATAAATCCCTAGTTTTTCTAAAGTAACACTGTCCAACAGCGACTCCAGCAGGTAAAGTTACAGCGGGAGTCCACGCCTCTCTTGCTTCCCCTGAGCCCATTGAGTTTTAACAGACCCCCTAAAGTTTGCATTGGGTTTGGTGGGGTGTAATTAAGAATGAAAGGGAGAAAGTCACGTGAGAGTTGACTGTTGGCTAAGAAGTGTTGGTTTATAGTTTAAAAAGGTTAAAGTGTTAGTATTTTCCATACACACAACTGTGGTTTCCCTTCAAAAGACATTGATTCATCAACTGGGGTCTTATGGATTACCGTCATGTTCACTTTGTGTGGTTTTTGAAGCGTCAACTTTGGGGGTCCCATACACTTGCATTATATGGACTCTCAGAGATTGATTAATTTTCTAAAAATCTTTGTTTCCGTTCAGTAGAAGAAAGAAAGTCATATACATCTGGGATGGCATGAGGGTGAGTAAATGAGAAAATGTTCATTTTTGGGCGGAGTATCCCTTTGTTGAGATTTTTTTATGCAGGGCAGATAATTACTTTGATTTCTTTGTCGTATTCATTTTTAGATTCGCAGAGCCCTCCTTCAACTTCTGTTCCCTGATAAGCCCTTCCATTGGGTGCGTCACATCTCTATTGCATTGTGCCTCCTTTTTGTTGTCAATCTGCTCGTCATTTTTGTGCCCAACATTCGTGACATTTTCGGCATCATCGGTGAGTATATAAAAAAATAGTAGATGTGCGCCTTAAGAAAAATACCAGTGCAATGCAGCAAAAGAACATTATTGTAGCTTACATTTCTTGTAGAAGTTTCATTTATTTTTTGTTCATTTCATAGGTGCAACCTCTGCTCCAAGCTTGATCTTCATCCTCCCAGGTCTATTTTACATCCGAATCGTTTCCACCGAGCCAATGAACTCAAGACCAAAAATTCAGGCAAGTCCCAAACTCTATTCTCTATTTTGAATCAATGTGGTGTACAAATAAGTCACAAGAGAATTTGATTTAATGTACACATTACGGTTGAATAAAAGTCAGATGTTCTTAGTCATCAAAAGTATCTCCTCCTGCTCTTGTGTTTCAGGCTGCCTGCTTCACTGCGCTAGGCTTCATTTTTATGACCATGAGCTTGACGTTCATCGCACTGGATTGGGTCTACGGAGAGAATCGAAGTGGAGGAGGTCACTGATCTTCAACCACAAAACTGTAAGGGTCCAAAAAGCCTTCTTAGAGGAACACCACCACCCCTTCTCTCTCCTGAATGTGAGAGAAACCAAAACATCACTTAGGCTGGACCCAACTCACCTCAGATCTGTTATCCCACTGAGTAAGGAAAGGACTAATGTCCTGTCATCTTTGAAATTAAAATGGATAAATCCTATGATGTTTCATAGTGGAGGAGTTCTGGGGGAAACAGAAATGTCATGCAATTTTGAGGCTGTTTCTAGAAACAGGCTTCGTAACAATAAATGATGTTTGTGTTGGAGATGGAAGCCCGCTAAATAGCTTTAAAATAATGCAAAAAGATACAGCAGAAGCCAAAATAAATGACTGGAGAGGTTTGTTTTATTGTCTGATGGAGACTAGGAAACAATCATGTTCATCACCTATCATCTGTTCTGTTGTCCCCATCAAATCCAAGCCATAGACCCAGAGTGCAATACTAGGGAAATTGAAACATGTTTCCCTTTTTCAGTTTTTTCATCCAAAAATGTTGCTTATAATAAGAAAATTCAACATCATCTCAGAATGGCTGCAGACCTGAACAGAATCTGTCAGTGTTTTTTTTTTTTTTTTTTTCTTTTTTTTTCAAATGGTTGAAATTCAAGTTATGAAATTGATCAGAAAAACATATATATTTCAGTTTGGAATAAAAAATAGTCATGAAATATTGTGTGATAAAACTGTACTACAATTAAAAAAGACAATCAGCTTTATATTAATTCAGTTTTTTTTTTTTTTTTCCTGCTGGATATCTTTTATTTTGTCAAACAAATGTAAGGTACGTACAGTTGCAATATTTCATCGTGCAGTGGGGTGGAATGCCATCTGTTGGAACAGGAACAGGAACAGATGGATAACTACAATTAAGGTGCTTACATTGCTTACATCACTGTGATGCATCTAATGCAAACAAAACCTAACCTGTGAATTCATTGAATCATGCCATGTTCCCATCGATCAGTCACAATCTATCAACAGTATATGGTATCATACATTGTCCAGCCCATCTATAATTATCTTTCATTCAGTTTTCATTCAGAGCAATTGATGTAAAAGTAAAATGTCCCTAGAAAAGTAATTGTATAGGACTGGGGAAAAAAACAACAACAGATCAATAAACCCTAATCTCACAAATTGGAGAAAAGATTTATAATTTATCACATTTTTTAAAAGTTGTGTAGTGGGACCCAAAAGTCCACACTGAAAAAAAAAACATGGAAAATCTGGGATTTAAAATCCTGTATTCTGGAAATTAAAGTTTTAGAACTACTATTTTTAAAAGATTTTACTCAAAACACCAATAATTACTAAAAACCAAACAACAAAAAGAACAAAGAAGAAAAAAAGAACAATTTTCATCCTGATCCCTGTAGACTGTGAGACAATGTGAAGCTTGAAAGTGATTTCAATGCAGACCTACTCACAGTGTGCACTCCAGACCATTGCTAAGACCATTAAAAGGATGGCAACCCCCCTCCTCTCCAAGTTCCCAACTGTTCTGCAATGCCTATTTATTATGTTTTAGGAGAAATTAATACCTCCTTTCAATGACTGTGTTTGTTAGTTAATTAGAAAACAGGTGCAAAAATTGTATGAGGTTAAAGATTGGCAGTTCCAATGTGAAACACAAACACCAAAGAGAGTTGGCAGTTGAATAAGTGCCTTTTTCTGCTGCTTTTAAATTTGTTTGTTGGTTTACTGAACTGGCCTTTGACTTTACCATGCCATTTTCAATAAAAATTGTGTGGTCAGTATTAAAAAATGCAATGCATGTATTTATTTTTTGTGTATTTTTTTGTTTGAGTACATTGGATCCCTTATTACATAAGAAATCACTCTTATCAGTATTCACTTCTTACTGGTCATTCCTTTATTTAAATTTCCTATTTTCTCTTTAACATGTTAAAATGTTTTAAATAATCTTAAATTATTGTAAAGTTGAATATAATTCTATATGGCCTGGTTTTACAGACAGGGCTTAGCCTAAGCCAGAATTAGGCCTTAGTTCAATTAGGATATTTAAGTAGCTTTTATAAACGTTCACTAGAAAAAAAACATTGCTGGTGTGCATCTTGAGACAAAACAATGGCACTGACATATTTTCAGATCTGTCAGTACAAGTTACTTTCAGTTACAACAGCTCAAACATGCATTTTAGTCTAGGACTAGCTTAAGTCTTGTCTGTGAAACCATGGGTAAATGTATATATTATATATATCATATAATTATTTTGTGGTTGGCCATTCATAAATACAATATAGAATGTATTAGTATTTAGTAATAAACAATACACTAATGCACATTTGTTAATTTAGTGTATTGTTTAATTACTAACAGGTTGTTTATTGTTATTTTGAATTGTATAAGACTGGGCAGGTTCACTGTAGTATGTCACTGATTACAAAGAACATGACAAAAATTGTTGTTAGTAACGTAATCTAGATTAGAACTCATTTTAGATAATGTATTCTGACTTCTTTTTGAGTGATTATTCTGATTTTTATTGTTGTATAAGCAGCACAACTGTTCTCAACATTGATAATAATAAGAAATGTTTATAGAGCAGCAAATTAGCATATTAGAATTTTGAAGGAGAGTTTTGAATGATCATGTGACAACACTGGAAATTCAGCTTTGCCATCACAGGGATAAATTAGGCTTATAAAAATGATTAAAATAGAAAACAGTTATTTTAATTTCTTATAATATTCAGCAGTATTACTGTTTTTACTGTATTTTTGATTAAATAAATGCAGACTTGGTCAGAGGTGGACAGTGAGGACGTGCATTTAGGTCTTCAGTATTGTACTTAAGTACACTTTTTGAGTATCTGTACTTGAGTATTATTTTTCTGGAAATTGTGACTTTAAATTCTCTACATTTAAAAAAGAGAAATATTGTACTTTTCACTCCACTGCATTTCTATCAATGTTTTTTTTTTTTTTTTCTCTAAAACGCAGATGACAACCTATCAAGAATCTCTCTTGGGTCACATGTCGTGTAGTTAAATGATTTCCCATCATTTTTGAACACTGATGATAAGCAAATGGCAAAATGGAAGAAGACAGTTAAATAAGTTAATATCGTGTAACTTTTATATTTTTTTGTTACCTTGTAGCCTATGCAGTTAGCCTGTGTAGAGCTGCACGATTAATCATAAAAGGATCGTGATCTCTATTCAAACAACATCACGATCTCTTTCCTAACGATTCGCTATTAAACCTTTATACAAAAACCACCTCTACAAAAATCATACCGTAGCATTCAAAGCTACGTTGTTGCTGCCGCTTACATAGAGAGAGAGCAGTTATCATGTAACTTATAGGTATGAAACAGTTTAAAAACAGTCTTTTCAACCACACAGTCTACCATTATTCCATTATTTCTTTCTGCATTACAAATATTGAAATTATCACAGAATAAACACTGGTCTATGATCAAACACCTTTTGAAAGTTAACTTAAAGGTGCTAAAGAGGATGTTTTGTTTAATACATTTCAGCAATATTACTTGAAACTGTCTTTACTAACTGATAAAAGACTATTTATAGAGGGTATGCAAGTCACGTCACCGTCGACCGTTACGGCTGCGGTCACGTCCACTGAGAGGCAAAAGACTGAGCGGCAGCATTGGTTTTCAGCGTGAATGTCGCGAAAAACACACAAAACACATCCAAAACGGGAAAGAGCTTTGTGATTAACTGTCACAAAACCTGAGGCATATATTTAAAAAAAAAATCAGAAAGCAACAGAAAAAATTCACAGAAACATCTGAACTCCAGGCAGAGAAACATGGATTTTCAGTTATCTTTTTGTGTGTCAAAATGTTGGATTTTGAGGTAAAATCATACCGTATATATTGAATTGTTATATATTATGTTGACAACAATATTCTGCATAATTGTGTGTTTTTAAATAAACAACACTGACAAAAACTATACTATAAAACTATATATATGTTTTAGGGCTGGACAATATGACGATATAACATTGATATAAGTGATTACGCGGATTTAAACCCACCTATATTGTAGTTATATAAAATATTCACATGCAGATTTGCTTTATGTATTTCCCCGCCGTCGAAATCAGGCACATATAAATGTCAGGAAACACGACTCCTGGCTGCATGTCAATATCCACGGATTAGTTTTATTTGACAAGTTGTAAGGAACACATTCAATTCCAACCTTTAGTTTTACTCGCGTTTTCGCGGTTTCCTCTATTAAATCCAGTCACGCTGCAGGTTCGTTCTTTTGCCACTCAGTCCAGCTGAGGGAGCGCGCTTTCGGCGGGAAAGTGACGTCGACGAATACCCTCTATTAGGTGCAATGAAAGGAATAATAATATATATCATCTGTGCACGAGGTAGGGCCTTAAAAACATCAGCCAATCGTTTACGCAATCATCGCGTAAACGATTGGCCCTCTGGCTTGTCGATCACTGCCATTACGTTCCTTGTGCGAGACGTGCGGCTGCGCGCTCCAGTAACTTTCCACGCTCTACAGGCGCCGCATGCAATGTTTTTGTCAGGAGACAGGAGTAACAGCTGCAGATTAGAGTTACCTGCGGTGAGTCCGACATAATGAATCCACTAACACGACACAGCGAATGCCGGTGGTAAACACTCGTGTTCCAATACTCGTGCACGAGTTTTGGGAGGCGTTCCCTCGAAATGAGCTGTGAAGGAGGGGGGGCTCTTCTTACACATGCGCTCATTTAAAAAACTCAGTAACAGTCTTTGGTTTCTCAGTCAACGAAAAGATCCTCTTTAGCACCTTTAACTCTTGAAACAATGATTGTACCGATTACATTATTTCAATTGACTGTATAAAAAATGTATTTGTCATTGAATCATTTTAGAGATTCGTTCAAAAATGCTGCTGTTTCATGATACAAGTGAAGTATTTATGAGTCCTTGAATCATTCAAACTAAATAATTCAAATCAAATCAATTAAACATTTTATAATGAAACAATGCCTTGACATAAAAAAGGAAATTTACTTTTCTGTACTTTTACTTAAGTAAAAATCTGCCTTCACAACTTTGACTTGTAATAAAGTAATATTTAACCAGAAGTAGATGCACTTAATAGAGTTGTGTACTTTGTCCACTTCCCTTGGTGAGCATAAAAGACCTCTTTCAAAAACATTATTATGTTTCCAAACGTTTGACTGGTACTGTATTTGTATGTTGGTGCTCCTCCTTCTTCATATGTATGAAGGAACACGTGCCTGTCCACGGCATTCTGAGAGCAGATCTACGCAGTGGTTTTGTTCTTCCTGTTCTCTTTTGCTGTGCTGCATTAACATCAGATTAGAACACGGAAGCAACAGTTCCTTCGAATCATTTGCCTGTCTCAAAAAGGATTCAAGCAGGTACTGTGGGCCGAGTAGGGGCCCCAGGCGTGGAGTCCCAGGATCTGAGTGCCCATTTCATCAAGGAGAGATGAGTAAAGGAAAAACCAAAGCGCTGGAGAACATGCCCAGTTCTCTCCTCAGCAGCCAGGAGAATGATCGCCTGCTGGAGCTGCTAGGAAGGAGATGTGTGGTGAGTGAAGTAACTTTGATTAGAAGGCCAATCATAGATGGGCATTCTGTCCCACAAAGGATTTTGGGCATAGAAATCAATCAGGTATAAAAGAGAAAGTCCTGAAAAGAGAGACATGGTGCAGAGTTCACAAATGAGATTAGAGCTGTTACTGTTGATGTCAGTTAAAGGTCAAAGTGACACTCAACCTTTCAAGTTCTTTTGTTGCCTGTGTGCAAAATGGAAAAAAAAAGAGAGATTGCACACAAAACATATCTATGACAAGCTGTGACAGAATTTGTTCTAACAGCTAAACTATTTAATCCATTGTTTTTTTTATTTTGCAATTTTTCCACCCAGAAAAACACTAATATCATAAAATCATTATTAATTTTCTTCCGTTTGTACATTTCACAATACTGTTAACTTGTTTGAATTGACAATTGATGTATGCGACTGCAAAATTGAACTGGAGAACGACAGGAAATGCTGTATGAGGCCACTTCCTGTTGTTGTAGAAGATGCTGATGTATTTGCTCTAGCTTTCATTGTAATACTTCACTGATTAATCTTTTATTAATGTACATTTATGTCAGTTTATTGTGTTTCTATGTGTGTGTGTGTGTGTGTGTGTGTGTGTGTGTGTGTGCAGTCCATGGCCACAGCAGTTGTTCAGTTGTACATGGCTCTACCTCACAGTCCGACCCAATGGAGTCTGCAACATACAGGAGTCGTGTGTTTCGTTAAGGACAATCCTAAACGTTCATATTTCATCCGGCTCTATGACATAAAGGTTAGAAATTCTGATTTTGATTTATAGGGTAAAAAAAAAACCTTAACAAACTGCTCTTTACTTCATCAGAATTTATATGCATGATGTTTAAGCATATCTATATCTACGCAGATAGAGATGCTTTCTATGCATTTCTGAGATTATATAATAGCCAAATGGCCAAAGATGACCTGTGAACAAACAGGCTGAAATTAAATAAAGATACACTTCTGCTTTGAGTTCTGAGTCATAGCAGCTCAACTCAACTCGATTCACAAAGACACATTGTGGTAGCAGCATTTAGACTTTGATAAGTATTTATGTGTGTTTTCATTTCATTTAATTATGTTTGCCAGGAGGGTAAAATGATTTGGGAGCAGGAGCTGTATAATCAGATGACATATTCCTGTCCAGTGAGGTTCTTCCACACTTTTGCAGCTGATGTGGGTACAGACTCCTTTAAAATTCTCAGATTCAAGCCAAAACATTTTTAGATACTGTCTTGAAATAAGCCAAACATAATCAAACATAATCAGAAATGTGTACTTTAAGTTTTTAATTGATTTTAAAACTTTCAGATTTTTTTTTCCCACTGCAAAATCAAAATCTCACAATCTAAGAGATCTCATATACTGTATTTAAATGCACTTTAATTGTGTCTCAGGACTGTCAAGTAGGTTTGAACTTTGCCTGTGAAACAGAAGCTGAAGTTTTCAGAAACGTCACAGAGGAGAAGATTAATCATAGATCCAACCGCCAGGGTCAGTTACTGTCATTCTTATTCATATTTTATATGAATTTTGCTAAGATGATTACACATAAAACAGAGTATTTTATCAGTATGTCCTGTGCCTTTTCCTGCATGCATATTTAGAAAAAAGACCGCATGCTCCATCTGAAGGTATGTGTCTTCAATTTGAACATACAATTGATATTAATTTATAAATGAGCATTTTCAGACTATTGTTTTGATTAACAGAAAAACGGGCACTACAACAAATCCCTCCAACAAATGGTAAGTCACGCAAAAATTACAATTCTGTCATTATTATGTCATTTACTCAACATAACGCCATCCCACACCTTTCTTCTGTGGAACACAAAGAAGGTATTTTAAAAAAGTTTTTTTCTTTTTATAATGAAATTCGGTGGGGTCCAATGTCCAGCGTTTGTCAGCAGAAGAAGGAAAGTTAATCAGATTTGGAAAAACAAGAGGGTCAATAAACAATGACAGAATTTTCATTTTTGGATGAACTCTTTAAAGGGTTATTTACCCAAAAATGAAAATTCTGTCTTTAATTACCCTCTTGTCGCTACAAAACCTTAAGACCTTCGTTCATCTTCAGAACGCAAGATATTTTTGATGAAATCTGAGAACTATCTGGCCTCCGACAGACTGCAACACAATTACCACTTTCAAGGCCCAGAAAGGTAGTAAAGACATTGTTAAAATAGTCCATGTGACTACAGTGGTTCAACCTTAATGTTATGAAGCGACGAAAATAGTTTTTGTGCGCAAAAACAAATAAAAATAAGGGCTTTACTCAACCATTTCTTCTCTTCCATGTCAGTCTCCTACGCAGTTGACATTGTACACACATTGCAGCACTTGCAAGCTGGCGTTCTGACTAACTCTATAATTCATCCTGCAGTGTTCACATGGTCTGACTGTATTGATAAATACATGTGTTTAACCAACTGTCTGTTGATCAGGTCCAGTTTCACAGCCAAGTGTAATGCCCACAGTAGACATCCAGAACCCAGATATTGTTGCATCGAGGTACCGCTCTACCCCAGTGCCGACCCCTGCACCAGCTTCAATCTCCACAGGCAAAAAAGACAAAAAGGGAAAGAAGAAAGGCCCAAGGCTCACTAAGGCAGATATTGGAGCTCCTAGTGGATTCAAGTATGAAGTGTTTTACGATAAGTTGGACATTCACCTTGTGTTTTTCTATCTGTTTGATAAACTGTCTGTGCCTCTCTATCCTTTTTAGGCATGTCACTCATATTGGGTGGGATCCAAACTCTGGTTTTGATGTAAGAATTGTCCTTTTTCCTTAATGCATAAAGCAAATTTAGTCACATAAATTGATTTGTATATAGCAAACAACATTTCTAAAGTTAAAAAAAGTAGTATTTATATGAACACTGACTTTTGCCCCTCTAGACCAACAATCTCGACCCTGACCTAAAGAAACTGTTTAACAGTGCTGGTATCAGTGATGCCCAGCTGGCAGATAAAGAAACATCTAAGTTAATCTATGACTTCATTGAGGAGTCTGGAGGGCTGGATGCAGTAAAAGAGGAAATGAGGAAACAGGGTAAGCTCATTTAAAAATGAAAATTACATTTTGTTTACCATTTAACTCTGTGTGGAATATTTGGAGGTTTGATTTGGAAATATCACCTTGATAAGAAGTCATCAGCATGAAAACGTTTTAATTTATAAATGGATCCTATTGATCTTATTATGAGCGATTCATCAGTGCATGTATAATTTAGTTTGTAATTTCTTTATCAAAATGTTAAAACTTAATCTTCCAATGAAACAACCTCTCTGGTGATGTATGCTGGACTTCTTCAAACATTTTGGTCCCAGGAGGTCCTCGTTCTGCCCCTGCACCTCCTCCGCCCCGTGGTGGGCTACCCCAGGTCCCAGGCCCACCCGGACGCCCTCCACCACCTACACGCAGTCCTGGACCTCCGCATCGCGGTCCACCTCCACCTGGAGGTCGCTCTGGCCCTCCACCTCCACCTCCAGCGCCAGCCTCTCACCCGCCACCACCACCCAGCCACAGTCACAAGCCACCTCCTCCACCTATGGGTGGAGGTGCACCGCCTCCACCTCCGCCCCCACCTCCTCCCCCACCCCCACCTTCTTCAGGCACTAACATTCCCATTAGCCCTGGCAGCTCCGCTCCACCTCCTCCTCCCTCTGGTGGAGGAGGAGGAGGAGGAGGACGAGGAACCTTACTGGAGGAAATTCGTCGTGGACGTGTGCTAAAAAATGTACGTGAGACATTTTTACACAAACGCAATGCATTTTGTTCATTATATAAGCATTATACTTTGCTTTGTTGTAAATAACCACTTTTTAAATGGATATATGGTGTTTATCTCAGGTGTCTGAATCCCCGGACCCTAATCCTTCAGCTCAAGATGAGTCCTCAGAGGGAATTGTGGGAGCTCTGATGATGGTGATGCAGAAAAGGAGTAAAGTTATCCATTCCTCAGGTAACGCATTTAATAAAGGGTCTTTTCACACTTTTACAAATTCAAAATAAAAGATAACCTATTGATGACTCGTGGTTAGCAATTAATGAATAAGCCTCAGGCTGAAGGAAATGCAAATTCACAGCTGTACAGTAGAGGGGGAAGCTCAAACAAACCTTTCAGCTGAAAAGGACGCAGGAGAAGAAAATTGTACACTCTTACTTCAGCAAAAAGAAAAAGAAACACAAATGTGATGTTTATCTAAAGTCATTTTTGCTTAGGATGGTTGAATTGGATCATTGAAGGTCAGCAGCAAAGACACTGGCTAATAATGTGAGATTAAAGGCAAAATATGTGACATTTTTGTAGTGAAATATCCAAAAACCACTAGGCCAGTGTTATATATTTTGTTCAGTTGAGTACTTACAATATCCCAAATGTTTCCAACTATTTGTAAATCGTGAGAAAATCACGATTTTAACCAAGGGTACGTGACGTGTGAGGAGTCGCCTGTCAATGGCGTCATATCTGCGTTACCCTCTATTTTTATTTTGTGGAAACCATGGAAACACTAAAGACACTTTAATATAATACATGTTTTATTAGACAAGGGAACAACTGTTTGGTTACATTTATAGACAGAAAATGAATTCCTGTTATATAGCTCAAACACGTTGTCTTATTGTTTAAATCTAGTTTTCATGATTTTCAGAGAGTACCATGCTTTTACCATGCCTCAGAGAAAAATTTTGTCAATTAGCTAATACAGCATTTTCTCCATCATACAATATGTTTTAAAATTAATTGCATGCCATTTATCAACACAAGCCACCCAGCATTTATTAAAGGTGCTATAGAGGATGTTTTGTTTTATACATTTTTGCAATATTACTTGAAACTATCTTTACTAACTGTAATAATATCAATATCATCTGTGCACGAGGTAGGGCCTTAAAAACATCAGCCAACTGGCCCTCTGGCTTGTCAATCACTGCCATTACGTTCAGTTCCTACGTTCCTAGACGTGCGCGGATTGGCCCTCTTGGCCAATCATGGCAGTGATTGACATAAAAACTTAAAAACATCAGCCAATCGTTTACGTGATCATCGCATAAACGATTGGCTGATGTTTTTAAGGCCCTACCTCGTGGACAGATGATGTATATTGATATTATTCCTTTCAGTGCACCTAATGAATAGTCTTTTATCAGTTAGTAAAGACAGTTTCAAGTAATACTGCAAAAATGTATAAAACAAAACATCCTCTATAGCACCTTTAATGATATCTTAAAATCGATCTAGCTTACTGCAGTGTGCAACAAGTGTCTCACAGCAGCATCTCAGCGAACGCACAGAATAATGTTATAACCAGGGCCAGACATTGTAAACATCCGGGGCTTAGCCCAAATCTATATTTGTCCAATGACATTTTAATTTTCTGTTAATAGCTTTACTGACATGAAAGGAGCTTTTGTTGTAGTATTGTTGTTCAGAAAATGTACATTATTTGGCACTGTAATTTGTAAAAGTTTGATGGGTGTACCTCCTCTAGGGGGGTCCGGGGGCATTTTAAGGTTAAATGCATCAATCTGGTGCACTTTGAGAGCTCAAAACTTAAGAGCTTAAGCCCATACAGTGTGCAAATTTTATTTTAGTTTATTTTTTATTAGTTTTTATTAGTTACTTTACACAACAGTATAGGGAAATTACAACAATTTTGTACTAATTTCTTTTTAAAAGATAAATCCTTGAGCTTTTAATTTGATCACCAGATCACCAGCTGATTGCGTGCGCAAATGTGCGCACTTCTGTTTAAAACACGCGCAGCACAGAATGTATATATACTTAATCACTGTATTTTGCTGTTTTATAAAGGCACAAAGCCATATCACGGTTTTGATTTTAGTTCGTTGGTAAAATACAACTTAGAGACCATTTAGGCTGAAGCCCCGGCAAAATCGTCTGGCGCCGCCCCTGGTTATAACATAATTTTCAACACAGTCAAATGTCTCTAATATGATAAACAGAGCCGCGTTACCTCATACGCTTGACCGGAAGAAGCGGAAGTGGCGACTGTGCTTAAAAATAAAAGCACCACTGCTTGCGAGGCGTGAATCGTGCTGGTCTCTCATTAACAATTGCTCCAGCGGCCTTGTTCAGCTCCAACAGCACTCGCCCTGCACTGCTTCATACTACAGTAATAATCTCATCCATGAATATGATTTCTGCCTGAGTCCCGTTGGATTCTTTTCCACCGGCTGTGAGGTGAAGACGACATCTCCCAAGAATCCGTGCTCAAACTTGGCGTCATCAAGCTACGCATTTGTTTTGAATAGGCGACCTCTAGCGGCGAAAAATTTACATATTGTAGCTTTAAATACATCAAATACATTTGGATTATTTAACCATTTTAATTATTGCAGTCATTTAATTTTAATTATTCAGTGTTTTTTGAGATGAGTAAATGCTGCTCACATTTAGTCTACAACTACAACCATCATGTTTACACAGCAAACAACACTTCTGCATCTCACTCCTGTTTTCTCTCAACAAGTTTACAGGAGAGGTCTGAGTTAATAAATGGGAAAATGAAGTAACTTGCATTACTTATTTGAGTATCTCAGATATTTAGTAACTTTACTAGCTACTTGAAAAAAGTAATCTGATTATGTAACTCGTGTTACTTGATAATGTGTTACCCCAACACTATTTTCATGTGCTAGTGATTCACTGGTTCTTATAATAATTTTGATGTATTTTATATTTCTTTGCCTTCTTCAGATGATGAAGCCGATGATGGGGGTGATGAAGAGGAAGAGGATGAATGGGACGATTAATGCTTCTCTCTGCTCTTGATTCACACACTTCCATCTAAATCAGCACAAAGCGCTGGAAAATCTGTTGATGCTCAGTGGAAATCATTTTTTTAATAGGCCTGAAATCTTTTATTCCAGATTATAGTCGCACTGAATGATCTGAACATCTGTAAATCCAATAAAGCAATACTATAAACCTAACTCTGATAATGACTAGATTTCAAGCCTGTTTCGCAGTTTGTCTCAGTCTTGTTTCAAAGACTGGTCTGTCTTTATGCAGCAGTAGTTCACTTTGAGTTCATTCAGGAAGAAGGAACTTCAGCTGAGCCAAACCAGGAGTGGTGTTAGATTTCATCCAAACAGTAGGACCGCCAAGCTTAACCACAGCTTTATGTTGGATATTTCCTGCTGTTTGTGCATACTTTTAACTCAACAACGGTCTTTTTCCGAATCTCTCTCGCTTAACCACAAACCCAGTAATGTTATTCTTGCCAGGGAAAGATATATCAAGTTTTGTGTTCTGTAAATTTGTGGGATGCATAGGACCTCCCCCTACAGGACTAATGTGGAAGTACAAGTATTCATGTAATCTTTGTAATGTTTTAAAAATATTTTTGAAATATAATTAAAATAATATTACATATAATATACCTGTAATATAATTTAATGTATTATATTAATATAAAATAAAAACATATCAGGTGTTCAGACAGAAAAAAATGGATAAAAACGAAAACAGCAGTTTATTGTTATTGCTTTTTAAAAAACACCTATTAGGACTCCCAAACCCCATAATACCATGATAATAAAATAATATTTATCACAAACAATCACATTAACACAAACCTCCACAAACATCTGTAAATACAAAGAGGAAATATTCAAGAAGCAACCATATTTAGGAAGTTTCTGTTTAGTTCAACAGCCAACACCAAAGGAAAGACACAACAGGACAAAGGAAGTCTATGTGGCATTAAAGTTCCTCAGAGACAGACTCAAATGTCATTCTGCACAATAACATCTCTGTGGAGAGGAAAGAAATGTGGTTTGGACTTAGAGTTTGTTCTTCACCCTTCAAGACAAGATAACATGTCTGGGATTGAAACCACAGAGCGCTTCATTGAGCGCTTTTTATACACAGTCATTATAAATACGCCTCCAACATCCAATGAAGAGAAACGGTCTCTTATCCTTTCAAAATAATAACATTAGTGGACCAGACAAAGTAGATGTTTCCAGAAGAAAATTATACAACACATTTTCTTTGCCTTTGTCCTTTAGTTTGGTGCTAAGTGATATTCCATAGAAAGTGCTTGAAGAGGTAGACATTTCTGGCTTAAAACACTCTGAGAACAATATGAATTATGTTGTGTGCCCCTCAAAAATTTGTTAGATTTTGATTTTTTACCCATATTTTTTTCTCGAGAACCCCAAAGTGCGTTTCAATGTTAAAATACTATTAGTTACTCCAAAAACATCTACCTCTTTCTTCTCAGCATCTCTCTATGTGTCCTGGTCCTGTTTATAAGCAATACATAAAATGACAATTTCCATCAAAACCAGCCCTGTCCCACCACCAAAGAGCACAACTCACATGAATATGTACACTCTCACAATAAATATGTTGTATGGTGTGGGTGAGAGAAAGAGAAAGACAAAGAGCGTCACGGGAGAGATGAGGAAAGAGAGGAGGTTAGTTTTAATCCTGACCAGTGACTAGTCGAATACATACATTTTCTATGTACATGTGTCATTGTCACACAACACAAAGCACAGATACTGTGTTTATACACGAGCAAAAAACATGACCACATATCACCATTGACAAACCGTGGAATACAACATGTTTTGATTATGGATTGAGAATGAGAATGTTTTTAGTGGTCCGACTATCATCAGAGTCAAAGATAGAAGAGAGCAGACTGAAAAACTGTATCTATGTACAGCAGTTCAAATCAGGGAAGCTCCGTTTGCTGGGCGACGAACAATACAAGACAAAACAAGAGGATAACTGACTCGTATTTGGTTGCTTTCACATTCAAAGATGAAAAGTTTCAAAACTGCAATGTGAAGTACATATTGAGGCTTTTCACACTACAGTTATATCTGATTATTTTCATTACAAGGGAGAGATTTTGATGCATAATTCCTATAAACATTTTTATCTTCGCAAATCCAGTGACTTTCATTTTGGTCCGCTGTTTTGTCCTATAAAACACTAATTTCAGGATTTGTAACATGATTGGTTTATTGCCCTGGAAATTTTTAGAGGAGCTTGTTCCACTACAAAAAGAAGACTAAATATATATTTTTAGTATTAGATACATATTTTGATAATCCACATATTTGAAATGTAAAAACATTTTTAAATGTATTTTTTAATCTAATGACCAATATTGTTATTTTCAATTATTTTTAATTCACAATCAATCTGAAGTTTTATCTGAAACATGTTTAACCATGCAAATGATACAGAAATGAAATGCTAGAAATGACACTTAAAGATAAAATGACAGAAATAAGTTATCAATTTATTAATTCAAACATAAAAATGGAATAAATCACTTTCCAATTTTATGTTTTAAATATTATATATATATTGTCACTCCTAGTCCTCCATTCAAATGGATCCATTCTTCAAAGGACTTTCCAATGGAAAACGCTATAAAAAAAACAACAACTACAAATGCCAAGTAAAAACTTCAGTGGTCAAAATGATGGCAAGATATATTGTGCTATAATTATAGTCTTGCAGATATGCATTTCCAAGCGTCTTCAAATGTACTAGAAGATTTTTTTCCAAAGCTGTATTTAATATTCTGGGTGTTTAGAGATGCCCAACTGAATCTGTGTTTTCTTTAAATCCAACCCCAAACACCTTTTGATGCCTCTATAATGCAAAGCAAAAACATATTTTTGAATGTTTCTAATAGTATTTACACTGCAGTCATCTGTGTATTGAATCTTAAAAGGGAATAGCTTATATTTTACATAATATGGCAGTAGTTTTGCTGGTGTGGCTGAACGTTTTAAGGAATTTATTTAGAAAACAGTGTAGTCTAACGCTAACTATGGTAGTGAGCACATCACAGCCAGATTTATATTAGTTAGGGAAGCTAAGTGCATCAAACTGTACCTCAAAATGGAAATCAATTTAGTTCAGACACAGTCTGATACATCTAATGAATCAAATGAATAACTAATAAATCACTTTATTAAAGGGACTGAATAGAAGTTTGCCTGGAGGAAGTACATAATGAGGGGGCACATGGATGGGACATGGTCAAAAGGGTCTCAGATGCTGTTCCATTCACTGCTCTTGTAGCTCCTCCTCTTCCTGTTCTCCTGTGTGCCTGCGGTTGTTGCGTTTGGCTTTGTGTGGTGGGCTCTGTATCTGCTGCCTGTAGGACTGGCAGTACTGGTTGATGAGACGCACTTCAGGCTGCGGGTGGAGCTGGAGAGGAGGTGGATTGGACTGAGGGGGAGGGGGTGGGGGTAGAAGGTGGTGATGGGAATGGGAATGGTGGCGGCGGTGCTCTGGTTCTACAGAGACGTCCGACTCAGTCAACGCCTCCACAATCTCCCGGTCCAGGATCCGTAGGGAGATGCGCGCCACGGTGTGTTTGAAGTTGTTCTCGGTTGCCAGGCAGTGATAAAGGCCGGCATCCGATTGGGCGAGGGATTTCAGCAGGATGCCATGCCCCGTCTTCAAGACCTCTTTGTCTCGACTGAGCTGAAAGAGAAAAGGAGTCTTTTATATCCTCTAAATTAATGAGGTGAAACACAAAGGAGATATTTTAAAGAATGTATGGACAAAAACAGTTGAAACAATGAAAGTCAGTGGGGTTCAAAACAACATTGGAGCCCATTGACTTTCATTGTATTGACAAAAAACAAAAACAAAAAAACCCTGAGAAATTTTTTTCAAAACATCTTTTGTGTTTTACAAAAGAAATAAAGTCATACAGGTTTGGAATGACATGAGTGCACTGTAAAAAATTATAGTAATTTTAACAGTAAAAAAAAATGTTTAATGGTAAGTTACACAGTGAAAAACTAAAAAAATCTAATGGGACATTTCATGCAATTCAATGTAAGTTTTTGGAAGTGAAAAAGATTAAGTCATCCCTGTGTGACACTTTTGATGGTTTTTCATTGAAATCAGTGGTTGTGAGTCTACTATAAATGTACAAAACAGATTTTAATACTTCATTAGGTTGGTATATTAAAGGTGCCATAGAACACGTTTTCACAAGATGTAATATAAGTCTAAATACCCCATAGATGTTTTTTAATTAATTTTTTTAACTGCTTATTTTGGGGCATAATTAAAAATGCACCGATTCAGGCTGCTGCCCCTTTAAATCTTCGCGCTCCCTGCCCACGAGCTCGCAACTGCCTTAAACAGCATAAACAAAGTTCACACAGCTAATATAACCCTCAAAATGGATCTTTACAAAATGTTCGTCATGCATACTACATGCACGCATCGGATCATGTGATTATAGTATTTATTTGGATGTTTACATTTCATTCTGAATGAGTTAGTGCTCCGTGGTTAAAGCTAACACTGTTGGAGAGATTTATAAAGAATGAAGTTGTGTTTATGAATTAAACAGACTGTAAGTGTTTACAAATGAAAATAGCGACAGTCTTGTCTCCGTGAATACAGTAAGAAATTATGGTAACTTTAACCACATTTAACAGTACATTAGAACGAAACATTTAGAAAGACAATTTACAAATATCACTAAAAATATCATGTTATCATGGATCATGTCAGTTATTATTGCTCCATCTGGAATTTTTCGCTATTGTCCTTGCTTGCTTACCTAGTCTGATGATTCAGCTGTGCACATCCAGACGTTACTGCCTGCCCTTGTGTAATGCCTTGAACATGAGCTGGCATATGCAAATATTGGGGGCGTACATATTAATGATCCCGACTGTTACGTAACGGTGTTATGTTGAGATTCGCCTGTTCTTCGGAGGTCTTTTAAACAAATGAGATTTATATAAAAAGGAGGAAACAATGGTTTTTGAGACTCACTGTATGTCATTTCCATGTACTGAACTCTTGTTATTCAACTATGCCGAGGTAAATTCAATTTTCCATTCTATGGCACCTTTAACATTACATCGGTTAATAAAATATGGGGGTTTTTTTTGTTTTGTTTTTTGGTAGGCCTACTGTAAATTCAAGTTATATCCATAAAACCTAAAATGTTGCTGCCACATTTTTATGGTACTGTTCTGGAAAGTACAGCTTTTTTCCATAAATTATACAGAATTTTTGTATAGTGTCAGTAAATAATGGCAGAATTAGCATTTTCAGGTGAACTATCTCTTTAAAAAGTGATAATGGTAACATGAAAGTCTTACTGCTTTTCGCTTGCCATCCTTCTGGTAGAGCCATTTGACAGTGGCCTGTGGGGACCGCGGCTGGCACTCCAGGAAAGTGCTGCTCCCCTCAACCCCAAACTGCACCGTCTCCCTCAGACGCTTCTCTACTGAGAGCATCAGAAAAGAGCCACATTCAAGTTTCTGAAGATCTCTAGCATTGTTATTCAGTATCATATAAAATGGCTGTTTACAAACCTTTAGCGTTGAATCCTCTGCACTGCCTTAAGGGATCTCCGTGTTTGATATCTTGCCTTCTGCTTCTCCTAAGGATTCATTCACAGATGGTTATGGTTAAAAGCTTATGGACTATTTTCACTGTGAAATAAACTGTATTGGTTACAATTACTGTCTTGGTAATTGTATTGGTTCAGTAGTTCTGTTGAAGACCAAATGAATAAATGAATGAATGGGGTAAATGAATGTGCTCTGACCTCTTGGTAGCCGGGGTGAAAGCAGAGCAGTGTTCTCCATCCCAGGCACAGTAAGGGTCTCTGGCCAGGCAGCAGTCTGAACAAGCCTTGCCATAAACGGCACACCTGTGCAAGGACACCTGGGTAAGACCCCTTTCTGAGGACACGTACAACTGTTGCTGTAAAAAGAAAGAGAAAACATTTAAAAAACAGAAATTTTTTGTTTTTTACAGATCAGGTACTGATTTGTAGGTGTTACATTTCGAACATTAAATATCAAAAAAGCTTATTTCAGCTAGTTGCACTACTTCTCATTTCATTTAGTTTAAGTTGAAGTACTGAAATAACTAAAACTAAATAAATTAAAACTATACAGACATTAAAAAACAACTAATTTACAAAAACTTATTAATGAAAATGAAAACAGAAAAATATAGAATAAATTCAAAATATTAAGAAACAACACTGGTTTTATGCATGTAGCATAATTAAAACTAGGTAATTTTTACCCTTTTAGAAGAAATCTTCAGAGTTTTGACAGCTGCTGGAGTCTAAAAAAATTTGGAAGGAAAAATTAGCATCATCATGCATAAAATCATGCATTATGGTATTTTTAGAGTCATTTCCACCAAACAGATTATGTAAAGCAAAAAGTAATGAAAAATTCTGTATTTTTGTACCTTAAAAACCTCAACCTCTTCTAAAATGAGCTCTTCTGTTGTGCTGATGTCTTTTGGTAAGACAATCACCTTTTGGACTGTTCCACGATCTAAAGTTCAAGGAGAATCATAAGTAAAGCAATGATCTTTTTATAATTGTGCAAATTAAGTGAAAGTTAAAGTGACATGTGAAGGCCAAGTATGGTAATTCATACTCGGAATTTGTCCCATCCAAGTTAGTGCACACACATTAAGAGCAGTGAGTAATGAACACACAGACACTGCAAACTGTGGAGTGGACACACACCCAGAGCAGTGGGCAGTCATGTGGGGTTAGGTACCTTGCCCAAGGGCGCCTCAGTCATTTCCTGCCTGTATTGAGAATCGAACCTGCAACATTCGGGTTACCAGTCTGACTCTCTAACCATTAAGCCACGACTGCCTCAGTTCATGTTGCAATTGGGCGGTTCACATGCTATATTTAGAAAGAATCTGACATGGTCAAAAATGTCTAACCTGTGCCCAGGAAGAGCACCTCGTATCTTCCATCCACAGCATCCACCAGGTCCACAGCAATGGTGGTGAAACGGTAATCAACTCCAGTCCTGACCACCAGGGGGCGCTTGTGTATCGGATATATAGGTTGATACATTAGCGGATGGGCACGCACAAAGTTCACAGCCTCGTCAGAGAAGGCTTTAGTGGTGTGGA
Source organism: Megalobrama amblycephala (assembly GCF_018812025.1). Lineage (NCBI taxonomy): Eukaryota > Metazoa > Chordata > Actinopteri > Cypriniformes > Xenocyprididae > Megalobrama > Megalobrama amblycephala. The sequence goes on along the minus strand of NC_063055.1, from coordinate 20,295,881 downwards.
GATCAGGGGTGAACGTTCCTCCAGGACACTAAACAATAAAGCAAAAGCAGAAAGAGCAAAATAGAATGAGATGACATCAAAGAATCAACAATAAGATATAAAACTGGTTTTCATTAGAAATACTTACAGTCCCCGGGCGAGGGTAGGGGATTTTGCCAGTGTAGGGTGTCCACTGATAGTTGTGACCATGTTTGTGAGAGAAGGGTCCATTGAAGACATTTCTGATGTCGGCCATTGAGTACACACACACAGCAGAGCCTTTAAACACAGAGCTGGAGAGGAAAAGAGAGAAACAGCATTGGCATAATAACTAATTTAACAAAAGATATTCAATATAAACACTGATTTGAAGGAATATAACTGTTTTTTTTTTTTTTTTTTCAAGTAATATTTTATCTTTACAATTCATATATAAAAGCCTGCATATGCCTTGCTTATTTACTTTTTTTAAATTTATTTTTATTTAACACTGTAATAATTTTTTACTGTCACTTAAAAATTTACTGACCCCAAATCTTTGAATGGAAGTGTAAGTATTTTAGATGTTTGTATGAGAGATTATCTCACCCAGCTGTGGAGAACACAGCATACACGATGGGGTTCCGTTCATCATGGGTCCTCTGGATGAAAACATCCCCTTTAAAACAAACAAATATCAGCCATCAGAGACAAACAGAGAGCTGATCATGGACATGTTGTGATCTCAGAGGAGAGAAAAATACATACTGAGTTCATCAAAGTAAGTCTCAACACCGTCTGCACCAATCACAGAACAGACCAGTCGTGCTTTGAGGAAAGTCGTCCACTTATTCACCAATGACCTTTGACCTCCATCATCATTCTGAAGGCAGTGCACACGGATAAAAGATTAGACTTTAAACAAACCTTGGGTTCATCTGATTTAATACCGATTTGCATGACAAAAATCATCATGATTAAAAGTTGATTATTAAGTCAGAGTGTGGCTTAAGTAGACTTGTGTCTACCATCTGGATTTTCTCACCAGACAGACTCGGCCTACTCTCGCGAGGACGCTCGGAGCGCTGCCCCCAGAAGCATCTAAACTCTTCTCCCGAAAGAAGAAGTAAAGCTTATCATCATTCTTCTCTGCACTGTCTGGAATCTTCTGGATTTTTATAAACACCGGCTCTGATGGAGAGATAAAGAGATTTGTAAAGAGATAAAGGGATAATATTTGTCACCCGTCTGTCTTTTTATTTTAATCCCTTCACTCCTTTGCTCATATCGTACCGTTCAGCCACCGGGAGTCATACTGCTCAGTTCTGACAGCTGGACGGTCTCCCAAGGTTCTGAAGATGGCTGGATCTGTACCCATAAAGTCCACATGTACCCCAGCATACAGGTTCCCATCTGAAGACAGTAGAATGAGTGTAATGTGGAGAGAGAGATAGATTAAGATGGATGACGACTGGATAAATTTATACTATATACAAGTAGAAGTGCTTAACGGAATAGTTCCCACACGTTTTGGCCAATACATTTCCATATCTGCAGTCAATCAAGTTCACTAGATAAGTACTTTTAAAAATAATAACTTCATAGATATTTCTGGAGTAAATTTCTATTTGTATATCAGGTGCCAAAACCTTTGTGTTTATAGATTTAACCCTTTTGTGTCAATTAAAAAAAGTTACACATAGGCCCATAGTTGACAAAAATGTCCCTGTCATAAAAATTTGAAACTTGGGAGCACAGACTTAAGTTTGGTCTCTTTTAAAGAAGACCCTTGGCAGATTGTTGTTGAAGAAAAAATAATTAAAATTTTAAAAACAAACAAAAAAAAGTTATAAAGGTTTAAGTTTATGAAAATTATTTATGAACAATATTTTATATAAATTATATATTTTATGAAACATGTTGAACTCTAAAACTGCTAGAAAATCAAAGGCATAGATCTAAACAAGTTGTGTTCCAAATTTGAGGTTGATATTTAAAAAATTGAGCTTTCAGTAAGATTTTGTTTGGGTGCAGTACCAAATTTTCCCCATAAGATGCCAGCAAAACTCCACTGGTACACACAGTGGTTGGATTTGTGATTTGCAGTAGAGTTTTTCTTAAATATTACAAGCACACAAACACAATTTTTTTATAACACACATACAAACCACACTCTGACATCCATACCGACACACCCACACAATTATAGCTGCATCATTTATCCAATTGGCTCTATAATATGCATAAGCAGAAATCAGAAATAAAGCGAATATTTGCTTTATGGGCCAAACTTAAGAAAATGGGACCATCTGGTAAAATGAAAGCCTATTAACAGAGATTGTAACATTTTATAGTTAAATGGCCCCTGGATTAAAAAAATGCCATTTTAATGGGTTTCAATGGGGTCATTTTTGTCCTTAAGGCCCTGAGAGGAACTATTTTTTGTACCTAGTGCAAAATAGATTTTTTTCAAGGAAATTGGGGTGAAACAGTAAAATTTCAATAAAAATACACACTTGAGCCAAAATTTATACAGTTGGCATTAACACAGATCAAAAAAACAAAACTGAAGAAGACAAAAATGTCCATAAGGTCGCTAAAGAGATAAACAATTATACAACTTTTACTCAACAAAAGTGCAATATCTTGCCGATAAAATACACAACTATTCGAAAGTTTGGGGTTGGTAAGATTTTTGGTAAGATTTTTTAGAAATAAATACTTTTATTCAGCAAGGACACATTGATCACAATCACAGTAAATACATTTATAATATTACAAAATATTTCTATTTCAAAAAATTCTGTTCTTTTGAACCTTCTATTTATCAAAGAATCCTTTGGAACAGTAGTGTATTTTAGAGCAAAATTCAAAATCACAGTTGTGTTTTTTGGAGCCTGACTACATGCTTTTGTTTTGAGAGACAGAGGGAAAGCAGGAGAGAGAGACAGAGAGATATCTCACTGATCAGAGCTGCTGCATTCTCCTGCCGGGGATCATAAGGAGACTTTCCTTTTCCAGAGTCCACATACCCAGGAACAAGCCGGAAGAGATATTCCTACACACAATCACACACACACCATATGAGTAATAACAGTGACTGTACTGAAGAGTTCATTTTCAAAAATGTCCTTTAAATTTAGCCAATATATTTTCTTGAAACATTCATTCATTTTAGCCCATTTAACTCTGACTGAACTGGTAAATAATTCTAGTCTACAAAAGTAACATATTATTTGATGATAATATGAAAAATGTCTGTAAAACTATATAAGACCACACACAAACCATATATTCTCAAACATGTTGAAAAATTATTAAAAAGGTTAAAAAAAATGTGTTATTGTATTGATCATATTTATGATCAACACAGTGCTATTGATGAAATACAAAAAAACATTTTGTTCATTATTTCATTCTCTAAATAAACACTGCTGAAGCCTACTGTAATTATTATGGTGTGTGTGTATTTGTATGTGTGCATGTGTACCTCAGCCCTCCAGCCTCTGTTGATGAAGGTGCAGATGGGTTTATATGCTCCTGTGCCGCAGGTGTACAGGTGAGTCCTGTTCCATGGCTCAATCAGACGCACAAAGTTAGCACACTCTCCCTGAGAACACACAAATAAGAAAAAAAAACAAGGCGTTTTTGACAAAGAATGTATTTCTTTGTCAAAATGATTCAATACCAATTCAACACAGCCAGTACCTGTCCACCTTTGCCGGTTAATTTACACTCCCCTTTTCTTTGTGCTGTTGCTGGCCAGTGAATCTGAAAACACACAAACTTTTTTAATAACAATACTTCACTAAAAAGGAACCATGAAACTACCATACAATTGGAAGAGTTAAGGTTCAATTACAGTAAATTAACTCAACTTAGTATTTATTTCTTACAATAAGAGAAAATTATTCCATAATACAATAATTCTATAGTGTCTTACAATAAGGGGTTCTTTATTGACATTTTGCATGTCTAGAGAGACCAGATATTCACGGCTGCCCAGGTAGAGCCGGCCTTGGTCTTGGTCCATGTGCAGAATTCGGTAGTCACTGGTATTGAAGGAGAAACTGAATGGCCGTATGGTTTTTGTCTCCAGTAACTCTAAAAGAAAGAGAAAAGTCAAAACGGTTTACTTCAACAATATCTTCTCTACAAGTACCAGTGGTAGTATGGATGCTTTAATTCTTTAATTCTTCCAAATTATCCAACCTTCAGATTGTTTGTTTAGAGGTTTCACTCCCTTCTCCTGCAGAACTTTTAGTTCTAACCCTTCTTGTGGTCAGAGACTAGGACAATTGTACACAACTGTTTTCAACATTGATAATAATAATAAATGTTTATCAGCATATTAGAACATTTCTGAAGGATCATGTGACACTAAAAGAGTGGAGTGAATAAACTGCATTTTATATTCGAATAGAAGATATATTGAAATAGAAAATTTTAAATTGTAAAAATATTTCATAATATTACTGTTTTTGCTGTATTTTTGGATCGAATAAATGCAGCCTTGGTGAACAGAAGAGACTTCTTTTAAAAACATTAAAAACTAAAAAAAAATTCTAAAACTATTTCTAATAATGATTTTTTATTAATTGTATTTTTATTTAATTTTTAAATTTATTTATTTATTTTATTTTTTTTAACTCAGGCTTCTTGTTCTGTCATATTCTTCACACAGCAGGTGCTGGTAGTTTCCATCTCTCTCTTTTTCTTTCTCTCTGAGGGAGGACACAAGGGAGAACAGAGCAGGTGCAGAGATGAGAGACGGCTTCAGCTGTCTGAGCTCGCCGTGCTCCAGTGTACCAAGTGTCTGTTCCCTGTCTCTATCACATTCAGCCAGTAATTTCCCCAAAGACACCACCAATTAAAGCAATGCGTTTACACCAAATATTTAGTGTTTTCATCCATGTTCAGAAAGCTTTAAATGCCAAAAACATAATTACATACATCATACAATAACAGAGTGAAGGTTGGGCCAAGATATGAGAAGCAGCTAGTTGACTTTAAACATAAATCTGAGGTTATGAGGACGTGCTGACATCAGTGCCCTCTGAGAGTACGAGACTAAGTGCGTGAGTTTAGCAGAGTGGAACGACGCAACTGACACAGACCGAATCTATAAATTACTCCATGTTAGCGTCATGCCACACACCACTTTGATCTCAGAGGTATTACTGTGCTCTCGTCCAAACGCCTGTCCAGCGTTACACGTTGGATAAACAGAAATAGAACGGGGCCGGTGACAGGAAGGTCACAGCGAAGTACGTGGAAAGAGTTTTAGATAATGTATTAAATAAAGACACTGATTAACCCCTTGTATACATTTTTGAAAGGAAACAATAGTCTGACTGAAGGTCCGACCTAAATAACATTTAGTCATTCGAACAGTAAATGTGAACACATGTACTGTACATGAGATCACATGAGAACAGGTGAGATGCCACATATTAGGTGCTCTCCTTAGGGCTCTAACTAGGTGGCGAAGTGTGCTGGTGTGTGTGTATGTGTGGTTCTGGCAGCTGTGTGGGTGATCCTCCAGTCATGTACAGAATCTCCCTGGCAGGTCCACAATCCACAGGGACAGGCTGGGATTCCAGGCCGCTCGCTGTGCACTGGGGCCACGGATCTATTCTCAGCACGCTCTCTCATCCCCGTCCAACAGGCTTCATCCACAAAATCCACTATCTTTTGGCAAGGGAGTGCAGCTCGCTTTATTCAGTAAGAAGGCACCTGACAGCCTGCGAACGTCAGGTCAAACCTTGACCTTTACCACTGTACAAAGGTTCTAAAGCTTCACACCAGAAAGAAGGGAAGTGATATCCCTTGAGTGAGGAAGTGATGTCATTCAAAAAGGAATTGACACAAAATGATTGACACAATGTTTGATTTTTCTTTAAAAAATAAAACAACTTATATAAAAACTTATAAAAAAAACTAAAATCTCAAATACATTATTATCATTATTATTATTATTAAAAAACATATGCATTATTATTATTATTGATTTATTACAATACATTGTTGTTATTATTATTATTATTATTATAAAAACAAAAATAAATATCAAATACATTTATAATACTAATGAAATGTATTTATTGTTTTTATAATAAAATATAATTTTGTATAATTTAATTCATAAAATAAAATGTTATAATATACCAAATATTTTATAAAATATTTTGTATAAAAACAATAAATAAATACCAAATACATAATAATAAAATATATTTGATATTTTTATTGTTGTTTTATTGTAGAATTTAATTGATAAAATAAAATATAATATATAAAATACTTTATAAAATATTTATAATAAACAATAATAAATAAATATAATAGCACAGGAGTTGTGGCAGAGATCTGAACGAAGCATATAAGTGACATGATGCAGGGAATGGAAAATAGGAAAATTCAGACAGCATTGAGTCCCTTAAAGGTGCCCTCGATTGAAAAATTGAATTTATCTTGGCATAGTTAAATAACAAGGGTTCAGTACATGGAAATGACATACAGTGAGTCTCAAACTCCATTGTTTCCTCCTCCTTATATAAATCTCATTTGTTTAAAAGACCTCCGGAAAACAGGCGAATCTCAACATAACACCGACTGTTACGTAACAGTCGGGGTGTACGCCCCCAATATTTGCATATGCCAGCCCACGTTCCCAACATTATCATTATGAAAGGCATTAGACAAGGGCAGAACGTCTGGATGTGCACAGCTGAATCATCAGACTAGGTAAGCAAGCAAGAACAATAGTGAAAAATGGCAGATGGAGCAATAATAACTGACATGATCCATGATATCATGATATTTTTAGTGATATTTGTAAATTGTCTTTCAAAATGTTTCGTTAGCATGTTGCTAATGTACTGTTAAATGTGGTTAAAGTTACCATAGTTTCTTACTGTATTCACGGAGACAAGAGCCGTCGCTATTTTCATTTTTAAACACTTGCAGTCTGTATAATGCATAAACACAACTTCATTCTTTATAAATCTCTCCAACAGTGTGTAATGTTAGCTTTAGCCATGCAGCATAGCCTCAAACTCATTCAGAATCAATGTAAACAATATAACAGTATACAATACTCACATAATCCGACGCATGCATGCCGCATGCATGCCGAACACTTTGTAAAGATCCATTTTGAGGGTTATATTAGCTGTGTAAACTTTAAGGCACTGTTTAAAGCAAGCGCAAGCTCTGTGGGCGGAGAGCACGGGATTTAAAGGGGCCACAGCATAAATCGGCGCGTTTATAATGATGCCCCAAAATAGGCAGTTAAAAAAATTAATTAAAAAAAATCTATGGGGTATTTTGAGCTGAAACTTCACAGACACATTCAGGGGACACCTTAGACTTATATTACATCTTTTAAAAACATAATCTAGGGCACCTTTAATAGAAGCATTAATGACTAAACACAATGCAACCTTAAAGGTCCAGTGTGTAAATTTTAGCGGCATCTAACAGTGAGGTTGCGAATTGCAATATAGAAAATCTACAGTGGCCAACACAGGACAAAGATGCCGTCGTCTGAGACAGTAGAAAGTAGCCAGTCAAGCAAACGCACTCTGTAGAGCAGTTTGTCCGTTTAGGGCTACTGTAGAAACATGCCGGCGCAACACAACGACTTAACATGTAACGGGACCCGCGGTGTATGTAGATACAAATGGCTCATTCTAAGGTAATAAAAACATAACTGTTCATTATGTAAAGTCTTTATACACCACTGAAAACATGGTTATGTATTGCATTTCTGTCAATAGATCATCCTAAAATTTACACATTGCACCTTTAACTGCACAGGACTGTAAAACAATGAGCAAGACTATGGTAAAATCTCTTTTTAATACATTATGCATCAGATGTGTATCTCTGTATCAAATATTTAAGGACACATGTATCTTTGTATATGTATGTTTGAGGAGTTCTGCCTCTAGTATGTTTTCCAGCTGGCTGGTACAGTTGTGACTCTTATTGTAAGAGTGTGTATGTGCATTTGCCAGCTCGTGCCATGAGTCAAAATCAAGTTTAATAACATTTACAATGGCGTCATTTAAGGAGGACAAAAGCAGTCAGATTTTCCACTCACAATGTCCCAATTGCAAACATTTTATGTTTGCCAAATCTAACTACAGTGATGATGCCAACGGCAGACAGTCAGTTAGTTTTTACAATGTGTTTAATGAGAAAATATGGCATATTTTTTCAATTAATTATATGAATTTATAATCTTTTGCACATGGACATACGTCAGAACAATTCTAACATTGCCACTGGAGAGAAACAACAGTGTCTCATCTGTTTCGTGGGTTGGAGTCATAGGAATAGTCATGAAGATGTTTGTTTCAAAGAGGTTAAAATTGAAAATATCTCCTAAAAGGTACAACAAACTACACAGATGGCATCACTATGTGCTATTCTAGTCTTTATGCCTCAACTATGTCTGGAAATACTGAATAGCACACAGTATTTTCACAAATCTGATTATCTCAATGTATGTTTAAGAGGTTTGTTTAATTTAGAGGGTCATTAGGACTCATTAGGGTCCCAGAGATAAAGAAGTGGAGCACTTGAGAGTTCTCAAGACAGATTTGCCGAGAGACTCTGTGGTTGTAACAATCTCTGGCCTAATACACAAAGACAAGCCGATAACTGTGGAACATGCTGAACAATGGGTTAGGGAAAACTGTCCGATTATTAACAGTCCCTCTGTTGCCTGTAAGAAGAAACATTATGCAATTCTGTGGGGAGGAATAAGACGCCAGACCCCTCAATTAATGTGCAGTGGAAAACTGGATTTATCCCTAAGGGGACACGCATATAAAAACTCTTGTGTATGTTGTAGCAAAACTAAGATTATAATGTCTAAAAGGAGTGTCATGATTTCACTGAGACATCTAAAACAGTAATTGCAGCTCAATCGCCGGAGGCAGGTGGACAGCATTTACTGCCTCCGTGAAAAAGGACATCTCATTAAAAAAGTAAGTCTGAAAGAGACTGAAATGTTAGGGGCTGCGTCAGCAGTTCAGTTCAGTCTGCTCAGAAAATAGACACAGACTGTATAAAAAGTATAGCGAACTATCCACGTCTGTATATTTCTTTTGGACGTCTCTAGTTTGAGCCTCGTCTAAACTCTTGCTGCGAGTCGGCCCTGACAGCTTCTTTCCAAAAGCTGCTGCTGCTCTACCTCACTGATTTTATCACCATATGGCCAAAGACTTTTTTAGGAAATCAAAATATTTAGGTCATGACCTAAATGCACAAGGTTTCCATTGGGAAATATGTTTTAATGACATTTCTAGTCATTTATAAAGCTCATCTAGTCAAAAATGACATCTGGTGCACTTGTAGCCACCTGGTTAAAGGTATTTTCTAGGTTCAGTACACTCAAAAATGAACACTGTCATCATTTGCTCACCCTCATGTCATTCCAAACCTGTATGAAAGGATATTTTGATTCAAGTTCCTTTTTTTTGTCCATACAGTAAAAATCATTGAATTCCATAGTTCTGACACATTGTTCAAAATATCTCCTCTTGACATAATGGTGAGTAAATGATGACAGAACTTTCTTTTTTGAGAACTATTCCTTTAAGTTATGCTCAATGGTGCAATGATGGATTCAGAACTTCACTCTTTCTGGATCAAGCTGCACCGTTGCCCTTTATTTAAACAGTAAGAACGCTTACCCGTTATGCTGCACTGAACATATTTCTCTGCATAGCTCTATTTTAATCTGACATATAACAAGTGAGAGGGATCAGATCACATTATTGTTCACAGGCATCCACATATCTTGGGTGAGCACGTATAGGCCTGGCTAAGTACTGACATGTCACAACCATAAGCTATTTTTACAAACTAGTCCCTAGACTTTTTTTTTCCACTGCAAAGAACTATGAATATGTTTGGCCCACTGTGTCGCTTTCACATGATTCTATCAAATACAGTTTTAAAAACAGAAGCATCTGATCACTGTACTCAACAAAACTGCAACACTAAGCTTACAATTTCTAAAACACAGTTTTTATGTGAGTGGACAGTGTCTCCTTAAAGGGATAGTTCTGTCATCATTTACTTGCACTCAAGTTGTTCCAAACCTGTATTAAGTTGATGGTCCCCATATTCTTCAAAATATCTTCTTTTGTGTTCAACAGAAGAAAGAAATTCATACAGGAACAAATTAAGGGTGAGTAAATGATGACAGAATTTTCATTTTTGGGTGAACTATCCCTTTAATGCTAGCCCATCATCCAACACAAGTTTTCAAACATTATTTTGCATTTAATTTGTGGCTGCATGCCAAAAACTCTGCAGGCTGAATGCCAGACGACTGGAAAAGAAGGGTAAAGAGTATCATGAGAATCCTCATAGATCTGGCTTTTAATAATGTTGTTAAATCGGTTCCTCTGTGCCACTCTGCCCTGGATTTTTTTTTAAAGGCCAAGATCATTACTTGGACATGGGAGGCAAGCTCAAGGCCAGCATGGAAGAAAAAACCCAGAGCATTTTTCACAGGAAAGGACGTCAAGCTGAAGTGTCTCATTGGTGAGGAATTCTTACAAGTTTCTCCAGGGAAGGAAATGTTGATTGTAGATGAAATGCAAAACTCTACATTACCTCATTATAAATGCATCTGCCAACAAACACTTTGCACAAGAAACTTGGAAGGTCATATATGAAAGAAAAACCCATTTGTATTAATTTGCAAGACTTTGACTCCATCGACAAAGATTAGCTTGAATTTAAGCAGTTGTATCAATACAAATTAGACAGATGTGTTCAAGAAATACACTCTTTATTGCACAAGGCGCCCATTATAAGAAGTCACCCTTTTTTGACATGAGCAATAATGCCTTCATCCTTATTGCCATCAACACCACAAAGCCTGACTAAGAGAACCTATAAATAGGAGATACAGTAACATCAGCTTCTGTTTTCAAACTAATTTTTTACTACACTCTCTTAAAGGTGCCCTAGATTCAAAAATTGAATTTACCTTGGCATAGTTAAATAACAAGAGTTCAGTACATGGAAATGACATACAGTGAGTCTCAAACTCCATTGTTTCCTCCTTATTATATAAATCTCATTTGTTTAAAAGACCTCCGAAGAACAGGCGAATCTCAACATAACACTGACTGTTACGTAACAGTCGGGGTGTACGCCCCCAATATTTGCATATGCCAGCCCATGTTCCCAACATTATGAAAGGGATTACACATCTGGATGTGCACAGCTGAATCATCAGACTAGGTAAGCAAGCAAGGACAATAGCGAAAAATGGCAGATGGAGCAATAATAACTGACATGATCCATGATATCATGATATTTTTAGTGATATTTATAAATTGTCTTTCTAAATGTTTCGTTAGCATGTTGCTAATGTACTGTTAAATGTGGTTAAAGTTACCATCATTTATTACTGTATTCACGGAGACAAGAGCCGTCACATTTTCATTTTTAAACACTTGCAGTCTGTATAATTCATAAACACAACTTCATTCTTTATAAATCTCTCCAACAGTGTAGCATTAGCCGTTAGCCACGGAGCACAGCCTCAAACTCATTCAGAATCAAATGTAAACATCCAAATAAACACTGTACTTACGCGATTAGACATGCTGCATGACGAACACTTTGTAACGATCCATTTTGAGGGTTATATTAGCTGTTTGAACTTTTTTTATGTTGTTTAAGGCAAGTGCGAGCTCTTGGGGCAGGGAGCACGAGATTTAAAAGGCCACACACCCTGAATCAGCTCATTTATAATGATGCCCCAAAATAGGCAGTTAAAAAAATGAATTAAAAAAAATCTATGGGGTATTTTGAGCTGAAACTTCACAGACACATTCAGGGGACACCTTAGACTTATATTACATCTTTTAAAAAAAAAAAGTTCTAGGGCAACTTTAAAAATAAAGGTTCCAAAAGGGGGGTTTTGCAGCAATGCCATAGATGAACCACTTTTTTGCAATGGAAAGGTTCCATTGATGTTAAAAGTTATACAAGGAACCAAAGGATGCCAATAAAGAATCTTTATATTTTAAGCCATTGAAGTGCAATACGTAGTGAAAGAGAACTCATTACAATATGTGCACGCTGTTTCTATACAATGGTTTCTGAGAGCTGCACACATGAAGCCAGTGCTCACAGAGCATGCGAGTCTTGAACGGAGTTCTTTTTGCCGCCTAATTGGGCTTGAACATTTAAATACACATCCTTGTGCATCAAAAGTATCCTTGTAAACACAGTCATTTATGTCTTTAAACGCATGTGAATCAGTATATTGGATCTGTGCATTCGGTCTTAAAGTGACAGCAGCCTAATATAAGTGCAGTCTTCTGTGTCATTAATGTTAATCAAACTACAAAAGAGAAAATCTCTCACTGCTCTTGACTGAATCACTTTTGTAACTTTAATAAGAATGAATGTATATTTAATTTTGCACAGTGAAGACTGTGCAGTGTTTTTTATACTTTTGACTACTTTATACAATTTATGTAGCCTAGTTATATAGTATATTATTAACTATTTTTCCTCTATGTTTGTGATTAGTTTCTTTGTTCTTATTTTAATACTGACTGTTTACTTGTCTTTAGTAAGCTTTAGAGTTGTTTTTTTACTTAGGCTAGTAAAAAATTATTATTATTATTATTATTATTATTATTATTATTTGTGATACTGAAATTGGTGATAAGAATTATGAAATTTCAATGGAATCAAACATTTTGATATCATAAATGCCTTAATTAAGGCAAAAAATAACTACATTGTGACATATATTGTTATTGTGAAAAAAAAATTACTCATATCGTGATAAAAGAGTTTGGTCTTATTGCCTACCCATATTTGTTTATTTAGCATTTTTCAACAATAAAATCTAGGCCCAGTTGAAATCTGCTGGCTTTTCCCCCCTCTCATTTTATGTGTCGGGTTTGATTCTTTAAATCTGTAGAATGGATTTACATTCCCAAAATGTGTTAAATGTAGCACAAGCAAAATCAATCAGCAAAAATATTAAATACACAAACACTCAAGGGCCATCCGATATGCAGAACTTCATGAATGGCTGTGAAAATTTCTGTGTAATTCTGAAAGTGGATCTCATTCCCACTGACATTCGGAAGAAAAGTCACATCAGACAGACTAGAGTAGAGAAATCATGTCCCATAGCGCTGTGTTTCTGATCTTCTAACTCATAATTCAGGTTTATAGAATTAATTTAACCATATACCCTTTCCAAAAACATTTCCCACATTTATAAGCAGACATTGCTGTCAGTTTTTAAGTGGCACTCTGGGAAAGTGGCTTGGTTCCAGAAAGAACTCAGAGAATTTGAGTGTTGCTCTCTTAATGCACTCAAGTCACTCATCTTGGTCTTGAGAAGCAATGGATAAATGGACAAATAAACAATGATTTCAAGAGCATAAAGCAGAATTATTTAGATTCAAATCCCCTGAATGGGAGTCCCAAATCTTTAAACCCAACCCTGACCGTAACTCAAACTTCATACCTGACTCTGATAAAGCCAGTGGCCCTGCTGTGGGGTGAAGATGGATTCGGGCTGGATGACACCGGCTAAAGCCCCAAACATTCCTGTTGTCTCTGTGGCATTTTGGAGCAGGTTGCTGGCAGTGAGCCCTGCCATGCTTTGGGGGGCTTCCCTGTGCTTTGGCCGAGGTAAACACAGCAACTACACAAGCTAATAATAAACCTCAAACACCACAAGCCAATCCTGTTTCTCAGAACAGGGATCTATCCCACTGTCACCTACGCACATAATAACCCCAGTCAACCCAGGGTCATAATCACCTTCGCAAACACTTGGGTTCACAGACATTCACACTTACACGCTCAGACACTCACACATACTATATTTCAAAGACTAACATAAACCATAACTCATAGCTGGGTATACAAAACCTTTAAAACACTGAAAAATAGTAGAAGAAACAAAAGTTGACTGTTAAGGTTTCCAACCACATATGCACAACAATTAAATAACCTATAATCATTTTTTTTTCTTAATTTTGAATAATTGTTCATAATTTACAACCTAACAAACCTCTTTGGTGAAATATTTTGGTTGAAAAGAGAAACTGTATTTTAGTCAAGGGCGTAGTTTTGGTTTGAACATTTGGGGGGTTGGCTCTTAATTGATTATGGATTGTCATCTCTTGGAATGTCTGAAGGCCAGGTTTTTCCTATCAGTCATCATCAGAACAGAACATTTACACATGGGGAAAACTGATTGTTTGGTCAATAATTCAAAGATAATTCAGATTTTAAAGCTCTTGATTCTAACTTGTCCTAATGAAAATTAACCATAGTTCTTGTAATTTATAACTATTGCATTTGTTACAATAAGGCTATAATTACAGGTGAGACCATTGATGGCTCCTCTTTAGGCCAATGTTGACTTTTTTTTTTCTTTTATATGTTGATCTACCAATAGCAACCTACACATTTAGAAACTATACATGCTACAGTTGTACTTTAAATTTATAGTGAAAAATACATTATAACAGATTATCTATTATAAATTCTACAAGTTAGTCAATTTACCACAATAAATACAATAAAACGTGATAAATTCTAGTATGGGTGGACATAAGCTTTATAATTTGGTGCAAGATGATGTATTCTCTTTTCATCATTTTTTAGTTTGGACATCGTCCATCGTCTTTTTAGTTTTAGTTTATCTTTTTTAGATAATGTTTGACTTTCTCTATTGCATTTTCAAGTTGTAAATTCTCAAAAGAATTCAAATGGGTCGCATATTTTATCACTGGCATTGCGTTTATGACATTAATTTGAATAGGATAATCTTGTACCATATTGATAGAAAAATACAAAGAGAAAGAAAATATATTCCATTTTTTTTTTTTTTTTTTTTTTTTTTATCAACAACATGAAGTGCATTAAATATTACATTACGTCAGGGTTTCCCAGACTGGGTTCATGATAGAACTGCAGGGGTATGCAAGTTAAGTTTTTAAATCATAAAAATTAAAATAATAATAATAATAATAATTTTAAAATGAAAAAAAAAAAATCCAAATATCTATTATATGTAAATATAAATTAATTTAAAGGATTAGTCCACTTTCAAATAAAATTTTCCTGATAATTTACTCACCCCCATGTCATCCAAGATGTTCATGCCTTTCTTTCTTCAGTTGAAAGGAAATTAAGGTTTTTGATGAACACATTCCAGGATTATTCTCCTTATAGTGGACTTCAATGGAGCCCAAACGGTTGTAGGTCAAAATTACAGTTTACAGTTTTACAAAGGGCTTTAAACGATAACAGACGAGAAATAAGGGTCTTATGCAGTGAAACGATAGGTACTTTTCTAAAAAAAAAATACGAATGTGTATGCTTTATAAAACACAAATGATCGCAAGTGCTTCTGCTTTCTGTATTCTTCAAAAAGCTTAAGCTCTATGTCCTACACCTTCCCTATTCTACTAACGGAATGAACACGGCGGCAGTTTCGTTTTATCCGTAAGTAGAACATGGAAGGCGTAGGACATACAGCATAAGCTTTTTGAAGAATACGGAAAGCGGAATGGTGGAAGCACTTGCAAGGCGATCATTTGTGTTTATAAAGCATATACAGTTGTATTTTTTTAAAGAAAATGACCAATCGTTTCGCTAGATAAGACCCTTATTCCTCGTCTGATATCGTTTAAAGCCTTTTGAAGCTGCACTGAAACTGTAATTTTGACCTTCAACCGTTTGTAGACCATTGAAGTCCACTAAAAAAAAAAAAAATCCTGGAATGTTTTCCTCAAAAACCTTAATTTGTTTTCAACTGACGAAAGAAAGACATGAACATCTTGGATGACATGGGGGTGAGTAAATTATCAGGACAATTTTCATTCAGAAGTGAACTAATCCTTTAAATGATATAAAACATATTTTATAATTTCTTGCATAATGCAATGATATTCATACATTTTTAAGTGTAAAAATAGTTTTTGGTCATACTTTTTGTATATTAAACTTCAAAAATGGAGAGACTGATTGTGGAAGTTCAGAAACACTGGCAATTATGACAAATCCCTCAAATTCCACTTGGAAAGCCATTAAAAGGATGCCGATTTGCTGTTTGTTGTGTTGCGCAGCATTTTCAATTTGAAAAATTGAAAAATTGTTGCATTGCGCCTGGTTGGGACACTGTTAGGAAAGCCCAGCATCCTGACAGTAGGGTGTCATGAAGAACCATGCCTCAGCTTGCTGAAATGGCACAGGTTGGCACACGCCACCAGGTTGTGTACTAAATATACCTTGCGGAGGAGACTGTAAGTGTGTGTGTGTGAGTATGTGTGTTTCTATTTGTGTGTGAATACTTTCTGATGGATTATACAAAGTAATGGGGCTGCACTGCAGAGACACCTGCTAGGTTTTGTGTGTGACAGTTTCTGAGAACTGAGAGCGAATTCATGTCAGACTTTGACCTGTTGTGCCGCTGCGCTTCTGTCAGATGGGTGGGCAAAATAGTATTATAAATGTGTCTGCATGCAGCTGTGCCTAGAGTCTTTCATTATATAAAGCAATATCTCTTCAACAATGCCACTGTATCTTTTCGAGCACGGTATTTGACCGTCATTTGCGAGCTGAATGAGGAAAAAATGCTAAAGCTTTTGTGTTTGAGAGATTTGACTTTTAAACTTCAAACATCTGCCTCGCTCTGCTTGCATCTCTTTGTGCCCCGCCGTGACACATCCCCCTGCAGAGGGGATGATGGGTAGTCCCCTCTCTAGGGCATTAATTGGGAGATGAGGCATGCTGGTGCCAGATTCAAAACATACACAGGAAGACAGGAAGTGAGAAAGTGAGAGAGAGAGAGAGTGTGACATGAGGAACAGTAAGAAAAGCGAGGAAGTAAAAAGCCACTCAGAAGCTCCACAAAGCATGAAAACTATATTCCACAGACTTTCTAGAAAACACAAACATGCCTTTTAAATGAAATGAAAAACAAAAGTTTCCATATTTAATGCATTTATAAAAATGTAAAGGTCCCGTTCTTCGTGATCCCATGTTTCAAACTTTAGTTAGTGTGTAATGTTGTTGTTAGAGTATAAATAAAATCTGTAAAATTTTAAAGCTCAAAGTTCAATGCCAAGCGAGATATTTTATTTAACAGAAGTCGCCTACATCGAACGGGACTACATCCCTCTACTTCCTTCGTTAATGACGTCACTAAAACAGTTTTTTGACTAACCTCCGCCCACAGGAATACACAAGAGTTGCGTTTGTAGAGTGTGTTTGTCGCCATGTCATCGAAACGCTGTTATTTTCATCCCGCAGTCCAATCACCGGGTCTGATTCCGGTGATTAAAATTAAAGACATGTTTACAATAACACTGAGCGCGTGCATCTCCACGTTATGGTAAGAGGCGTGACCTTTCCGGGACCTTTCCGCTAAGCTGTTGTCGAATCACAACACAGGAACCACTGGCACAATCAGAACTCGTTACATATTTCTGAAGGAGGGACTTCATAGAACAAGGAAGTCATCAGCCCGTTTTTATGACAGTGGAAACAGCGGTATACAGATAAGTAAATTATGTGAAAAATACTGTTTTTTTACACGCGAAACATCAACACATGTTATATTGCACACTATAAACACAATCAAAGCTTCAAAAAAACACGAAAAACGGGACCTTTAAGTGTCAAATGTGAATGCTTTATTTTTTAAGACACTTTGATCATAAAAGTTATCATCTAAGATCAGGGTTTTGAACCAGAGGTCCATACAATAAAAACGTCATTGGGGTCCAATGTTGTTTTAGACATTTTATTATATGGACAAAAACATTTAAAACATTCTTCAAAATATCTTCTTTTGTGTTCCACAGGACAAAGAAATCACATATCCCTCACATATCCAGGATAAAAACCTCTGATCTCTGAAGACATACGCTAAATGTTTCACGTTTCTGACTGAGTGGTTGTATCTTTTAATGTGATAATGAGATGTATAATAATTCTGATCACCTCTATGCCACATTTTATTATTAACAATGGAGCAATGTATGTTAAATACTGCTAGTTTTGTTATATCACACCAGTAATGTATTGTTTACTCAGAAAAGAATGAATAAATAAAAAGATGTGCGTACATGATTAAAAAACTGGAAAAAAAAATTCTACATTTCTCACCTTTATATGACAGGTGCACTCGGGGTGTTGTGCGGGCATTGCCATGACAACCCCAGACACACAAGCTCAGGATGAGAAGCAGGGTTTGCATCATGTTCATGATAATGGCAGCAGTTTACCCACCGAGATCTGCAAGTGTGAGAGAGACAGAAACAGTTTGTGCGTTACAGCTTGAAACACTTGAAACTTTTATTAAGTAATTATATACATTTCAAGATAAGTTTCAATTTGTTTCCATAAATGTGGCCCATAAAACAAAAGCAATTTCAAGAATGCTCTTGTGTTGTTAGCATAGAAGCTCCCACACTGAAAAGCCCTGCCCCAAATTAGGCCTGTTTTCAAGTCACTGAAAAGAAAAGAAAACAAAGCACAAAAGGTGTCTGGTTGGCTTTTCAATATTTGACTGAAATGTTTCAACACAGTAGCACAGGGGTGTAAGTTTCTATGTCTTTTCTCAGAGCATTTACAACCATCCACAGTGAGGACTATAAACAGGCCAGTTAAATCACAATGTTGAGATATTTAAACACAGCAGCTCAAATTATCCAAAGGTACATAATCTTGTTTTGTTTTTAGCTTTATATCTGGGGAAAAAACACAAATATCTGAACTCAACTGGCCTTTTCCACGAAAATAGTGTTAAATTGTGTGGGAGAGGGCAGCAAGTCTTTCTGCAGTGGGGACACTCGCCCAAAAGAGATTAGAAAACTATGCAGTCAGAGAGCAATGGTTTCTTAAGTATGTCTGCCAAATCCTTCCAGCTACGGCAAATCCATGTCACACTGCCTTGCTTTAAATCTTAAACTCTTACTCCTGGGCAGCAGGGAACGGCAAACCTACTGTGAGCCTCCGTATCTGAAGAAAATCACCCTGGTCTGAGGTACTAAATATGGCGAGCACGTATCTATGCAAGCTGTGTACACAGATTTACATGCTTAATGAGGGATAACCGTAACAGGAATGCAAACACTTGCGAGCATGTTTTATAATGAAAATGCTCAAAGCTGCTGAGCTCAGAACAATGCTGATTTATGACACAATATGTCAATGTCTTTAACTCAATTTAAAGTGGAAATATTTGATTTAAAGGAATATTCTAGATTTAATACAAGTTAAAGGGTTAGTTCATACAAAAATGAAAATTCTGTCATTTATTACTCAACCTCATGTCGTTCCACACCCGTAAGACCTTTGTTCATCTTCAGAACACAAATTAAGATTTTTTGGATAAAATCCAATGGCTCAGTGAGGCCTCTATTGCCAGCAAGACAATTAAAGGTCCCGTTCTTCGTGATCCCATGTTTCAAACTTTAGTTAGTGTGTAATGTTGTTGTTAGAGTATAAATAAAATCTGTAAAATTTTAAATTTTTAATTTTCAAAATTTTGCGTTTGTAGAGTGTGTTTGTCGCCATGTCGTCGAAACGCTGTTATTTTCATCCCGCAGTCCAATCACCGGGTCTGATTCCGGCTCAAATTGATAGGGTAAAATTAAAGACATGTTTACAATAACACTGAGCGCGTGCATCTCACGTTATGGTAAGAGGCGTGACCTTTCCGGGCAAGGTTCGCTAAGCTGCTGTCGAATCACAACACAGGAACCGCTGGCACAATCAGAACTCGTTACGTATTTCTGAAGGAGGGACTTCATAGAACAAGGAAGTCATCAGCCCGTTTTTATGACAGTGGAAACAGCGGTATACAGATAAGTAAATTATGTGAAAAATACTGTGTTTTTTACACGCGAAACATGAACACGTTATATTGCACACTATAAACACAATCAAAGCTTCAAAAAAACGGGACCTTTAACACCTTCAGATGGCCAGAAAGATATTAAAAATATATTTAAAACAGTTCACGTGAGTACAGTGGTTCAACCGTAATGTTATAAAGTGACGAGAATACTTTTAAAAAAACTTTAACAATATCTAGTGATGGGAGATTTCAAAACACTGCTTCATGAAGCTTCGGAGCTTTACGAATCTTTTGTTTCAAATCAGTAGCTCGGATTGTGTATCAAACTGCCAAAGTCACATGATTTCAGTAAACGAGGCTTTGTTACAAGTGTCATAAGTGTTTCAAGTTTCAATGGTTCACCACTGCGGGGCGTGACTTTGTCAGTTTGATACGCACTCCGAACTACTGATTCGAAACAAAAGATTCGTAAAGCTCCGAAGCTTCATGAAGCAGTGTTTTGAAATCACCCATCACTAGATATTGTTGAAAAGTCAAAAGTTTGGGTGCACAAAAAGTATTCTCGTCACTTTATAATATTAAGGTTGAACCACTGTACTCACATGAACTGTTTTAATATGTCTAGCTTTCTGGGCACTGAAAGTGTTAATGATCTTGGTGGCTATGCAGGCCTCACTGAGCCATCGGATTTTATCAAAAATATCTTAATTTGTGTTCCGAAGATGAATCAAGGTCTTACAGGTGTGGAACGACACAACGGTGAGTAATTAATGACAGAAATTTCATTTTTGAGTGAACTAACCCTTTAAGATCAATCTACAGCAGCTTATCAATGTTGATAACCATAAAAAAGGTTATAAAGAAACACAATAGTAATAAATGGGGCCAATTTTAGGAGGATTTAAAAGCAAACATGTGAAGCTAAATATTTAATACTAGCACTTATACTACAGTTCAAATGTTTAGGGTCAGTAAGATTTTTTTTTTTTTTTAACGAATTTTATTCAGCGGGGATGCATTCAATTGATAGCAAAGCGTTTCACATTGTTACAAAAAAAATCTATAAAAAAAAAAAAATCATGGTTTCCACAAAAATAATAAGCACCACAACTGTTTCTGTTCAACACTGCTCAACATCAAATCAGCATATTAGAATGATTTCTGAAGGATCATGAAGACGGGAAAAACATTAAAAAATATATAAAATATAATATAAAAATATTTTAAAAAAATAAAAATATATTAATATAGAAAATAATATTTCACAACATTACTGTTTCACTGTATTTTTGACCAAACACATCCTCGATAAGCATAATTCAAAAAGCATTAAAAAAAAAAAAAAAAAAAAAAAGCGTGAATTCATTTTTTGTTTTGATTTTTATGATCATTTTAGGATTTTTGGCATTACATTATCATGGCAATGAGGTTGAAGATGATATTTAATAACTTTACACAGAAAAGGTTAAAGTTATAATTATATAACTTTACACAGAAAACACTACTAAGGAATTATTTCACACTAAAATCATGTTAACCCCTATATTGTTTACATCTTGATTGAAACAATGAGTATTTTAACACTTATGAATTGGCCCAATTCACTTCCATTGTAAGTGTCTCGCTGTATCCTTGGACTGAACCTGGAATAATCTTTTAAAATAATTAGTGTCACCACAAAAGTACACCATGTATACTATGCTGTTATTTAACAGGTTTGTTGTGGTTCTACCACTAACGGCATCTTCGCTGAGGAGGTTTTGTAACACGCTATGAAGTGCTGTACTTTGGCCTTCTTCCAGGTTTAATGACACTTTTCAGTGATGAAAAATGACAGAGGAACAATAGCCAAAAGACAGCACATGATAAACGTACTGAAGTATCATGAATTTGGTCTGGAGAGCAGAAATAGGCTTTAAGATATTTGAGTAAGCATTGGGGTTCGGCACAACTGATGTCTGAGATTCATAAAACAATAGCACTGCTGAATTCTCCACTGTCTGCTACCCTTGAAAGGCACCAGAGGGAATGACCAATCTGTGAAGATTTCAGAAGATTAAAATCTGGCACAAACACATTATTGTCATCATGTCAAATTTATCTCAACAATCCAGACACGCAGAAAAGGAGAGCACTCCCACATTATGTCTGATTTGCTTTCTTTCGACTGACTTGTTTTGTATACATATAAATATAGGCCTACCCAAAACATTACAAAAGAAGAGCATTAATTAATACTGAAATATAACATCATTAGCTGCTGTGTTATGGAAGCTACTTTGAAACTGTAGTTTGTCAAGCTACATGTAGTTAGCTACACTAAAAACTACTAATAAATCAGATATATACATAATTCTATAAGGATGAAAGCACTGAATATCATTTGAACAATTAAATTTACACTATACAACCAATAAAAGAAATAACAGTCAAAAACAAAAAACACAAAAAGTATAATTTTGAAAAATTATCAGAATATTTTTCAGAGAGTCTCTTTTTTTTTTAAAGTCACCATTTCACCCGATTTCACCAATCAAAATTCTCAAAAACTCTTATTTTTCTATGGAATATCGCAGTATTTATTGGTGTTGTCAAAAGTACAGACTTCGGCACCAAGTCAGTACTAAAATTTAAAAAATGTGACAATACCAGCATTTCCCCCAGCATATTGAGCGGATTCTTAGACAACTCTGTTAACAACTCATTGTTAACACGTTCAACAAATATGTCTGTGATTGTTTATAAAGATCAACGCTCCAAAAACATGTTGTAAATTGACATGTTTGACGCTCTTCACCGAGCGCTTACACAGATAGACGCCTGCTTTCAAACGCTCCCGCGTGTATCAGCAGGCCAAACCACAAGTCCATCTCAATTCCCGATGGACAAAACCAAGTCATTTTTACTTGTTGAGTAACCGTTTCATTCGGATATATATGTCACAATTGGAAAGAAAAGACTATTTCAACATCCGTTTTTTTTTTATGCAGACCTTAATTGGTCATTTTAAATGAACCAAGTGAATTGAATCAGACTTCCCAAATGCTTTATGAGAGTCAACATTTTGTTCACACAAGAATGAGTACATTCACGTGTACAGTACAATATCATACAATATTACAAAAATACAGCTTGCTACTTGGAGAAAATACATGGTTACTTGAACAGCGACACTATTTTGAAAACAGCTAGAGTAACGCTACTGAAAATTGTAGTTAAATTAGTAGTGTCACTACTTTTAGTAACCCAACACTGATTATCTGTAATGATACACCGCTTCAACTTCTCCGTTTGTTACAGTCCATATGGGAGTGCAATTCCAAACAATCTGCATCATGCTTTTATTTCTGAACCTGAGGGAGTGCATCTTTTATTTTGAGATGCACTGTAAATGTGAGGGTGCAGTCATGGGTGAGCCCCGTAGCCTAGAGAATACCTATCGTTAAGAGTCAGCACATGTCTGCTCTCTAATTATATGCCTCAAGTGGCTACAGGGGTGTCATTATCACTGTGTGTGTGTGTCTGCATAAGTGGGCCACACCTGCACATGGAGCAACAGAATGATGAGGTTCTTATAAAACGGACACGAAGCAGAGTAAATCTGGGAATAAGCAGAGGTCAAGGACAAGGGTGAGGCAATAAAATGAGCAGCAGAGGATGAGACAGACAGCAGGGAGGATGAATTAGATGATGTCTGAAAAAGGGGAAAGAAAATGTAATCATAGATAGACTTGACCAAAATCATTTTAAGAAAATGTCATCTGAACAAGTAACACGTCTGCCACTTTTGTTCTGACCAATTGAGAAAAAAAGCATTACAATCGTGCTGCCAATGGTGATTAAATCTAACGATCGCTTAGCTCATATCACGTCAAACCGTGCAAATTATTATTATTGTTATACTTTGTTCAACATCAGCATTGCGTGACTATGTATTTAGTGTGTATTAGCGTTACCTGTAGATTTCAATTTCTGTAGCCACTCCGCAGTCTGAAGTCTTTTGCTTTTGACTACGGGTGAATCTTCAGTTTTCACTGATGATTGTCATTTGGACCTTTCTGGATTACAATCTGTCATCAAAATGATATGTTTAATTATTTCAGCTGGTGTGAGAAAAGGCTATAAATGATCCATCACATGCCATATAGCCTACTAGCTGGGACTCCTTCTTTATGTAAACAGACGTGAAGTAATGACGCAAAGATGAACGACTGCATGCTCAAATTTGCCGCGGAAACCCACCAGTACCGATTTTATAATAAAACATTATTACAAGCTTACCGTTGTGAATCGGGCTAAGGTCTGGCTGGTTATGTACTTGCTCAGAAACTGATTTTGGATCATTTTTAAACAAAAAAAGGTTACAGACTACAACTTTAAATGAAATTAAAATAAACTTAAACACAAAGTTGTGCATGGTTTCAGAAGACTTAGAAAATAGTCATTTTTATATACATTTTTAAAATTGTTTTTTCTGTAGTGTGTCATGTCAAGCTCTTTATTTGAGTAGCATGGAGAAAAGTGTAAGAAGATTCTTAAAAAAAATTGGCATTTGTGATCCACTGAAAAAAATAGCACAAATCTGGATCAGCAGTAAATTATAAGTAATAATGGCATAGTTTATTACTATTTGATCTAAATAATTATATTTTCAAAATGCAGTTATTCAGAAAATCAGCATAAATCTGTTCAGTGTGAAAACAATTACATTTAATCAGTTAAAAAGTATGATTTAAACATGGCCAGCTGTGAAACAAGCAAGATTAAAACAATTTTGATTTATTGATGATAATAAATATATAAACCTGGTTACTGTGTGTTTGAAAAACATATTCAGTGTATTAGTTCTTTACAGAAATCTAAATTTTAGTTTCATTTATGCATGACTGACAAATATGCACCACATTAAATGTATTAGTTTGTTTATGTTAAAATTGTGTAATCCAAATGGATTTATATGCAATTAAAATATAGAATTTTAAGTTTAAGCTTAAATATCTTTGTGTGTAAATAATGATGTTTCTGGTGAACTATTCCTTTAATGAAAATGAACAGCAAAAAGAGAATAAAACTATAATTTGGCAAAGACCCTCTCTCACCCTCTGCACTCGTTTCTGTCCCACTCTCTAACACTATTTTTCTGTCTCCAGCTGAGCTCCTCTTCAAGTGGAAATTAGTTTCCATGCAGAAGGCATGAATACAGAAAACCAATAGCGCAGCGCATTTACCATTAAGGAGCCTGGGTATGTGGAAACAGTAGGTCATGGGGCGACCTGACACAAAGGATTCTGGGAGACTTTCCCTCAATGATTCAACAGCAGTGGCTCCCTCCTGCTGAACCAATGTCTGCGTTTTCACTCACAGGACCCTTTAGAGAAACTCTAATTGACAAATAAGAAAGCATGATTTAAAAAATCATGCTTTTGCAGGGAGACATTATTTAGAAGTCATTTTGAATCTAGAAGTAAAACTTAAGATGAAGGAGAGTTTGTAAGTCAATAAATTAATTAAAAAAAAAAAAAAAAAAAAACACAGACCTCTTTAATGGGCCTCCAACAAAGAAAGACTTTTAGCAGGGGGAGCCCCAATGAATAAAGACAAGATTGATCACATGACCAACACCCTGCATGTCCCCCATTATTAAAAAGAATGTTAAATCTCTGTGAATTGGTTGTTTTTAATCAAAACTATACAGCTAAGAATTTCAAGGGTGCATGTCTAACAGCTCATCTAGTCAGTCAAAATGATCTGAGAAAATTCAAAACCAAGCAGAAGGCCATTTCTGAGCTCTGAGGGATTGTCTAGAGCCGATAACACTGTGCCATACATTCCTCTACAGAAGACAGGCCATTTCTCAATTCGAAGACTTGATGGTCTTCATCAGTCTTCACAGTGACAGAAGACTCGTCCTTACATGTCTGTCCAGTCTCCTCTTTGACATCTTTGTCCTTTGATGTAATCTTTTTAGAGCTCTCAACCAAAAAAATGTTTGGTTTAGGTTTATCATGTTTATTCATTGCAATCTTTTTTTTCTTGGTTCTCAGTCTCAATTACATAAGGAAACCTGATGATCTTCATTTGTTTTGTTACATCTCTCTTGTTTATGTACTTGGTTTCGATACCCAAAAATGATTGAAGGGTTCTAATGGCTGACTCCATCTTAAATTTCTAGATTGATGAAACCAGGAAAACCATCTCTACTTCTGTGGGTTGGATTACTGTGTGCTTCTCATGTGATGAAGACGCCTAAAAGCCAGTAACTCACTACAAAAACAGTCACAGCTGAGAGCTTCAACTGAGACTCACACTGTGCTTTTAAACCACAGCGGCCAGCAACCTTTAACCAAAGACACACAAAACACAATGACAGCATCGCTAAAGATGGATGATCAAGCCAAATCATGCATGCCAAGAAAACCAGAAACACAAGCTGCTCAAAAAAAAAAGAAACAAGGGATGAGTTTTCATTTGATTTTACTTCATTTGCTCTGCTTTTTCAAGGATGTGGTTAATTTTCCATTAGTCACTCTTTTTCATCCATAAAACTTGTTTTCTACTTGATATTAGATGCTTTATTTCTGGTAAATGATGCAACAAAATGGGTGGAA
Organism: Megalobrama amblycephala; assembly: GCF_018812025.1. Lineage (NCBI taxonomy): Eukaryota > Metazoa > Chordata > Actinopteri > Cypriniformes > Xenocyprididae > Megalobrama > Megalobrama amblycephala. The sequence goes on along the minus strand of NC_063055.1, from coordinate 20,269,424 downwards.
AACTGCATGAAGGTGGCTGTTTGGTCTATCGGTTGTGGGCAGTCACAGATTGCATATGTTTATCTGGGCCACCTGATCTCCGGAGGCAAATTGAGAACGACCCATGGGGAGAAATCAGAGAGGTACGATCAGAGACTATTGTCGTACTGCTGCATTTTAGCCTGGAGCTGTTAGTGTCTGTCAATGAGTTCCATCTGCAAAGAATAATAATTTTGTGAGTTCTTCTCTGAGGTTTTGCTCTAGTCATTAAATAAATAGGCCTATATTACAAAACAAGAGTTCATAAACCAATTCATATTAAAGGTGCCCTAGAACTTTTTTTTAAAGATGTAATATAAGTCTAAGGTGTCCCCTGAATGTGTCTGTGAAGTTTCAGCTCAAAATACCCCATAGATTTTTTGGGGCATAATTAGAAATGAGCCGATTCAGGGTGTGTGGCCCTTTAAATCTCGTGCTCCACGCCCACGGAGCTCGAGCTTGCGTTAAACAACATAAAGTTCAAACAGCTAATATAACCCTCAAAATGGATCTTTACAAAGTGTTCGTCACGTGTACCTCGCACTTTCAATACAATTTCCATTTTTTCATTGAGCAAGTGTGTTCATATAGAGGTTTTCATGGGACAATTAAATTCAGATTTAAAATCCAAAGAGACAAGATAGTCAGTGACCTGACGTGTCCATGACTATCAGTCACTCGCATGTCACGCCCATGCTCACATCCGCGCTTTATCCAACATTCAGAGAAAGGTCAAGATGAGTTCAAAGCGGCAAAAAACCTTAACTCCTTTTTAATGATTTATGTCAAGTAGTGCAAGTTGCCAGGGCATGTGGTCATTGTGTTGCATTGATGAATATTTTCTCTTGATGAATAATTAAGACTGCTTTGCAATAAAAATATTAGCTACCCACGCAAACATGCGATTATTTTCAGCGTATTAACTCTTTTGTAACATTTATGGTCACAGATACAATATCAAAGCCTTTCAAATTAGAATGAAGATGATGTTTGTTGATGTTGAATTCAGATTTTCATGCAGCCACTACATATGTTTAGATGAGGCAATGTTGTAACTTGCATGCTTCAGCAACGCTGAATCTAATACTAATAGAAGTGCTGACTGTTTTCATTTTATAAATAAAATACTTACTCACAGCAGTCCGCTATAATAACTTATAAAGCTGTTTTAGTAGAGTACTCCTATTATATCATGAGGAAATCATGTTTAACCCTGCCTTTTTACATTATAATTCAACAGAAAAAGCAGAGAGCTGAAATAAAATTGTCCACAGTATCACTGATATGCAGCATTTAAATTTAGGAAGTGATATGCATTTATGTTCTTATATAGGTTTTAATTTATAGGGTTCTCTATGGTTCTCTAATGGTCTAATGTCTTTTTTCTGCATTGTCAATGGATTGAACAAGAGGCAGTCTAGAGTTGTAAGGGCAGGAGAGAAAACATGATTACACACAAAAAACAAAAGCAATTTCACAGGTGAGAAGTGAAAAATTGGCTTTTAAAAATACCTTCTATAAATTTTTACATTGTAAAAATAATGATAACATTGAATTGTGCAAGGAATCGCATGGAAAAAGTCTTTATTAATCAATCTGCTCCTGTAATAATAATTTGTGTGAAAAGGAACAAAAGATGTTGCTGTTTTACTGCCGCTAGTGTTTATTTCAGCTGGAAACTGTAGTGGGTTGTATGTATAGGCACATTTTTGGAGATTTGAGCTATTATAGAGTAAAACAACATAACAGGTCTAAAGTAATTCATGCGTGTAGATAAACCACTCTACTTTACTCTACCAAAGATATATGGCTACATGACAAGCTGAAACTCAAAATCTCTGAAATCCCCTCCAAATCCTCAGGCTACATTTCATTCTCCTGTGAAGAAAGTGAGAATCAAAAGCATATTCTACAGCACAAACCTTGCATTACCTCTAGGCCTCTGAGGATTTTGTAACCACTTTTCAGTAAATCTGAGCAAACAACAGATGGATGGAAAAGAAGGAGAGAAAAGTAACAAGAGCTTTAACCTGAGCAATTAAACCACTGAGGTGGAGAAGCAAAGGTGAAGCAGTCAACCCTATCACCTCTCAGAACGCAGGCTGGGTGGGGCTAATGCGGTTTGCTGTCAATGTTAGCGCTCATTAGCGTGACGCATTAGCTCAGCAATAGAGCTGCCACTGACTCGGAAAACAGCCCCCAGGGGCTAACAAGTGTACAAAAGGGTCAAGAGGGTCATGTTTCAACATCCACCACAGAAGAAATACAATAATCATTTACCAGGAACTCAGACTTTACTGTTAAGTTTTACTTTCTACCTTCCCTGCTGAAAAATAAACAGCTTGAACTATCCTAAGCTGGTTTGCTGGTTTTTACTGGTTTAGCTGATCGGCAAGCTGCTCTCCTAGTTGGACTAGAGCCTAAAACCCCCCAAAACCAAGCCAGCAAGCCATCTTATGACTTGGTTTATGCTATTTTTTTCCCCAGCAGAGTTGCTACCAAATTTAAAGCTAATCCACATATAAAGGCTTGTTGTCTAACATACTTATGTTTTGGGGAGATTTATTACTAAAGGTTTACAGTAATTTTAAGAGTAAATTAACAGTTCAGCATAATTCATACACTGTAAAAACATTTGTCAAAGTAATATTTACTTTGTGTTTTGTCATCTAATCAATTGATACAAAAATACTGGCAAAATGCAAGTTAAATCTAATTCATCTTGCTTTTTATTATATTACCAATGACTCTTTTCAAAAGTGGATGCTCAGACAGAACGTTCCAAAAAAAATTAATCTACAGGTAGCTCTTTTATGACTACAGTACAGTACAGAACGATTCAGGACGGTAAACCCTGATCCGGCTTGTGTTTCCACCGCCAACAGTAAGGCTTGGTTTATGCCGGAAAGTAGTGATCAACGTCACTTGATAGGCGTCACTTTCCCTTTGCACCCTTTCTTCACCAATGATACCCAGGAAGGTCTGCACTTCCTGGGTCGACCATGGTATATTGCTGTGTGCCCAACTGTGCGTTTCAACTGTAAATTAAAAAAATGGCGTCTCTAGTGTTGTCATCCCCCTTGTAGCATGTGCAAGTGACGATTCTCTGTCAGCCAATCAACGTTCTGCAGTGAGTCTAGTTCCACCCTTTAGGTACCGGACTACTGTCCTTGGTACCCCAATGGAAGGATCCTAAAAAAGTTGTAAGTTACAGTTTTCGTACCATTTGGTAACATTCACAACTTCTGACAATCGAAACGGAAATAATAGCATACGGAATACGTAAAATTCATATCAACAGTACATTGGGCCCAATTTTTACGAATTTTTGTGTTGTAGATAAGAAGAAAAAAGTACAAGTGCATACATGTAATGCTGTATTTTTGGTTTTTCATATACTAACCCACCCGTTGTAGCCTTTGATGCATGTTTTTTGTACCTGTCGTGCAAAAATGGCTGACAGCCAGCCCTATACTGGCAAGTGGCATAACAGATTGGCTTTCTCAGGGCCAGGTCTAAAGTAAGTTCATGTTGTGCGCTTAGCAAGCGAGGGAAGGTTTTCACAAACACACATATGCTCTCTAGTGTCAAGGAGCTAAGTGCATGCCACTGTTGAGGGAATTGTGGCCCTTCTCCAACTCTAATGTTGGCTGCCCCCTACACGAAGGTCCGGGACTGTGCATTTAAACCGGGTGGAGCAGACTGCTTTGGAGTCATTGGCTAAGCTTCACCACCCTTAAGAACCGGATTCAGCTCCTGTCTTCAAAGGCTGCTAAGCTCTGAACATCTTATCTGCGTGTCTTTGAAGTGACCGCTACACACAAACCACGGCGACATTTTTACCTTCACACATCAGCAGTGTTGTGCAGTCACCAAGCAACATGCAACAACCGTTTCCTCACACAATGAGAAAGAGCAGCGTGGCACATATTATAGGTTATCTCCAATGGAGAAATAATGAGGCACTAATTCAGAAATAACAAAAAAGGTGCTTTTACATCATGCAATATTAATGCACTCCATCATTCTCATGCCATACGCACACACATAAATACGCACATATGAACTCTGCCCGTCTCTCTTTTTAATCCCCACCACAATGCTCCCCTCCCCTCTGGCAAAACCAGATCCCTGAAAGTGGTGCTTGTGTGTTGTAATGTTACAAATTGAGAGCAGGAGCATTAGAAAGACTTTACGCAGAACGGGGCGAACAGCACATGGCCCTCCCGGTGCATACCAACACCTGTTTTGATGGCCTCTCTTCTTTTATTTACATGATAAACACTGAATTCCTCTACAATTACCCCACCAGCATGGCCTCTGCTATTCATAGCTGACAGCTGTTTTCCAGCATCAGGGGACCTCATGATAGGATGCAATGTTGTTATGCACTGCATCAAAAGAATAAAGGAGGTCTAATCCATTAGTGGTTGGTTTCAATGGCATTTTGATTTGTTTAAAATTGACTTTGCTTAAGGACCCAGGTTTTACATTGAAGATCAAATGACAATCCAAAGCATCACACAAAAGTAAACAAAAAATGTAATAATAATAATAATAATAATAATAATAATAATAATAATATTGCATGAACCACACATACACTAAAAATGGCTGGATTTAGCAGGCAATAATTCACAGAAAGTACCAAAATTGTGGTCTATGTGTGTGTATATATATATATATATATATATATATATATATATATATATATATATATATATATATATATATATATATATATATATATATATATAAATAAAACATTATTATTAATATTTTTAAAGATTTATTTGGAAGATGACAGTAAAGATAATCTAAATGCAACAATAGAGGAAATGAGCATGCACAATTAAATATCTAATATCAATCAATAAATAAAAATAAATAAATAAATAAATAAAATAAAAAATCAACCAATAGATGATATGGATTTATTATGCAATCATTCTGCAACCCCATCCAGATCTACGACTACCTTTTGAGAAACTGTCGACATCACGTCACATATGACCAGTAGTCAAAGAAAAGAAAGGGTTAAATTCTCTAGGTAACATGTTTCCATTTGTTATTTCTGGCATCCCTCATTCAACATTTGACTTGACATTTATTTTTATTCTTTTGTCACACCATTACATTTTCCAGATAGTCTGAGAACAACCAGACACTACAGTGTGACATTAGCATAGCATCACTGGACCAGATGAACGGCTGACGAACACCCGCATCTTTTTCCCCCCCAAGCCTTTTCATGCCCTTCTGATGTGATGACTTCATTTTCTTTGTATCCACTGTCCTCTCCAGCCAGAGAATAGATAGATAGTTTGGTTATCAGCGGACTCTCGCAGCAACTACCGTTGGTCTTGATTGGCAAAGACCCAAGAATCTTCAGAATGGAGGCTTAATTCTCTCAGGGCTGACAGCTGCAGGGATTAGGCACTCTTGCTCACTGTTATTGACGCCCCTGCATTGTGCCTTTCTCCATAAATGTGGCACCAGGACTGGGATGGGGTTGCTAAGGGGGGCTGAATAGGGGCGTCAGCTTTCTGAAGTCATGTCAGGTGCTTCTGCTTTGAAGCCTGAATGGATGCATTAAAGAACACAGAGAATATATGATATGATAAATATATGAAGACCAACAAAAATTGGGGAATCAGTAAATAGGCGTGACAAATCTCAAAGCAATCTGCATTAAGAAGACGTAAGGTGGACGCCTCCCATTTCCAACTTGACATCACTAAATTATCACTTGTGCCCCGTATTCCCCCTTCTACCAAACCCTAGAGTCCAGTCTGACCCCACTCTGACCCCCCAGCACCGCTGACGCTGTCATGACAACCGTCTCAAGAGGCTTGTTGTATTTGTAGAGAGTGAGAAGTGTATACATGAGTGCATCTCTCTCTATGTTTGTGTGTGTGTGTGGGAGAGAGAGAGGCACTTGTGACAAATGGGAATTTAAGTGTGTCATTTACGGAGTGAACAAAAAAAGCTAAATGAATGTCGAAATGCGCAAAAAAACAACATGAGGTAAAGATCATTTCCCTGAATTAAGACAAAATTGGGAGAAGTATAAAAGCCTTAATGTTTAAGTTAAGGGAAGCATAGAATATTCATTATAATAATTTCACTAGAAAGATTTTAGGGGATTTTAAATTAGTAAAACAAAAATTGTGTGAACTTCAGCAATGGTTGGTCTGAAAGTGAAAAGTTTGAAATGGCGAATGAATTAAAAACAAAAGGATATTAAAAATTTAAAGAAAGGCAGTTGCCCAAACATTGACAAGCACTGATGTCCAATAAATTGTTTGCGAATTATAGCTGATAAAAGGAATATTTCTGTTCTCATCATGACAAATGTTCCCCATCAAGCTCAAAACATTATGTCAACAGGTTTGTACAAGTATTAACTATCCATTTCTCTTTGGAATATGCCTGGAAAAGCATCTGTGTGAATATTTACGTGCCTTTAAGGGGCTGTTTATATTAAAAAAAAGATTCCCTACTTAATGTTTCAAAGTGTGTTAATCACAAAGACATCAGCTCTGAGTTCTCTCATTCTCTCTTTCCAAATATGACCTCATAATGTCTTAAAGGAATGCTGAAAATAGAACAAAGTGACCAATTTAGAATGCTTACTTCATTCTTTTAACATTATTATCATCTTCTTCATCCTCATGACAAGGAAAAGGAAAAAACGATTAAGAAAAGATAAACTTGAATGCATCTCAAAGACTTGTCAGTAACAGAAATATAGCGGCCTCAAAAAACAAAAAAAACAAAAAAAAGTTTAAGCATGTCCTTGCATTAAATAAAGCATAAAACTAATAGGAATTTATGAGAAGTAATTTTAACAAACATTTAGAAAGGATTTAATTTATAAAACAGTACATATACTGTTTAAAATTGAGACAAACTTCTGAAATGTTAGCGGAACATAGTTAACGTGATGAACAGCATCTGTGGTTACTCTACTAGGACACCTGTGTGAACTTGAGGAGAACAGTTTGGCCAGTTGCATAAACTGTTTGGACTAGTCTTACAAGTTAGTTGTCTCATTTTTTTCTTCAAGATTGTTCATTACCTTTTTTTTTTTTAAGTCAGTTACATAAAAAAGTACATTGGTCTAATTTGAATCCAAAAAGTAAGACTGATTAGCCCAAATAACTAATTGGGCATGCTAGTTCATACTAAAATAATTTTGAGCCCACTTGGTTTAGTAATCACAAAAATGGCTAAGTATCACTTTTTGCAGATGCCATGTGGTTTGATATTTTATCTAATGTTATAGAATTAAAATATTTCTAAGTGTAAAATAAGTGTCAACATAACAGTGAACACAATTATACATTTCCATCAATAATTAAAAGCCTTGAACTGACATGTTTAAACTGTCAAAATAAAAATGCCTGTATAAAAAAGATGGTGCAAGCAAAGGGATTTTAGTATGGACTGCACAGCTTCTAGTTAAGTCAGTGTATAGTATGATTGGCAAGATTAATATTTCACTAAGGCCTGTCAACAATACCAAAATAAAGGCAGATCCAGTGAACCCCTTAGGGCAAGATGGTTCTCAATCGATTTCAGACCTTCTTTCCTCGTCTGCCTCAATAACTGTTCAATAATTGATGAGACACAATCCACATGGATCCCAGAATTCCACTGTCAAGTCTTTCAAGCGGCAGGTCGGTTTTGAATGACTTCAATGGGTTGGTGAAAATTCTACACTGCTAAAACAGACCATCTTTATATCAGGGTCATCTGCTTTTAGAGCAAGATATTTAAAAAAAAAAAAAAAAAGAGCTGCATGAAAATACGCCAGAGAAACAACACAGAAGAGGCATTATGTACAAGGGCCAAGGTAACAAACAGAGAATTACCTTCAGAGAAATACCTTCATGTGATGCATTAAATGATTCAAACTTGTAATTGCACCCATGAACACATAAACCGAGTTACTAATCAATTCCTTATTCATCATCTCTGTCATGGCATAAAATAAATCATTCTTAAGTTTCCAAAGCAAGGACGTGAATGAAATACATTTTTTATATTTCAACTGCTGCAAGCAAAAGACATGAATTTCAAAACAGCTTTAAAAATCATAACCACTAAGAGCCTTTTCATGTTTTTCTTAGTATTTCAAGCATTGATGTTTGACTCCAGAAACCACCAAATGTTGCACAGCCAGGACAATATTTCAAATAAAGTTCACAGGCACTTTACAAATCGGTCAAAGAAGTGATTAAAGGTCCAAATAAACCACACATTCACCTGTCTTGAACTGTGTACCAAACTGCAAAAAAAAAAAAGAAAAGAAAAGAAAAGCTAAGTAAGCAATTATTGAAAATAGTAAAATAAAAAATATCTCCATCTGCTATTCTATGCAAAACTTAGTATTAAAAAAACCCACAAAATATAAGGACTAAGATAAATGTATCTGACATTATTTCAGATCTGTTATGTTTAAGATCCATAATGCATTACTTTTTTAGTTAGGGCTGTGAATGAATAATACATTGACCCGGAGAACATACAATGTGCATTTCCAAATGTCACCTCATTGTCCTCAAACATTGCCTGCTGAGTTTGTTTTAACAGAAAGTTGACAATTCCTGAGCAACTTTAGTGTGGGGGTGTAAAGTGGACAGTGAAGGCTGATGTGGGAACCTCATAGCATCTTAAAGACGAAGGACCCTGTGGACCACTGAGCCTGAAACAAAGGCTGTGAGCTGCTCACCGAGATACTGTAAGACTTGGTGAAAATTAAATATAATAAATGAAAGGTCCTTAAGGCACTTGAAAACTTATGGGTCCAATTTTGTAAGTTCCTCAGGGAACTAATCTTTTTCAAGGGGCTCCTTGAGAGTTTCATCAGTATATCGATCTGTGGAACATCAAATATCTTTTCATTTTTTACAGTATAGGCGTTCTCCGTGTCAGCTGCATTTTTGGGAATCATCTGATGCCCCAAGTGATGTCTTGTTAGGCACCTCACAGTTTGAGACACATAGGTGACATAATAACGTAAACAAAGGAAACTAATATGAGAAAACCGTAGTAGCAACAGTCAAACACACATACTGCACAATGTTTCAACCATGTTTCTTTCTTTAAAGAGCCACTTACTTCTTGTCCAGGTAACTTAAGATGGAAGATGTTACATTCCGTGGCACACAGTTGTCCGGTGCGAACAAAACAGTCACAAAATACACATAAACGCGTCAATGTCCATTTGTTTGTAGTCTTTTAGGTTCTTTCTTCGTTTTTTTCTCAGTTGCCAAAGTTTCCAGTCGTCGCAGTTAAAAAGTACTAGCTAGCGTTTATAAACCGGTTACCCTTTGAGAATTACGCGGAGCTCAAAAAAACTTTTCCATTTCCAGCTGCACTGTCATTTTCCAATATCATGAGGGGCAAATCCGTTAGTATTCCAGAGTCAGACGCGCTCACTCTCTGTACGAGTCCAGTCAAGTGTTTGCAGGTGTCGGCTGTGCTGTGTGCTGTACCTCGCCCTCTCTCCACTACCTCCCTATTAAAACCAGCCAGCCGTGTCAGTGTTAACCAGCTCCCTGCCAGCACTCAACTGCACGGAGCCCCCGCTGCCTGATTGAGGCGCTGAATGAGGGATTGTCATCCAGCTAATAAACCAGGCCTCTTAGTTAATCTTACAAAGAGGGAATCATTAATTATAAGATAGTACATGGAGTTCCCAATACCGAGTCCTATTAAGTTAGAATTATTACCCTTGGTGTCAGGTTGCATGGGTTATAATAAACCTCCTAGTCGGGTGAGGCCTCATATTTAATTCTCTCTGATGTGAAACAGAGCGGGTTTCTGTCAGCGGCTATGACATACTGGTGATAATAGTCTTATCTTCTAAGGGCAGATATGTTGAAATGAATAGAACTCAAAAAAGATTAACATTTACCCAGTCATTTGGGTCTAAAATTATGTCAAGATAAATTCTGTTGCTTCTACTGGTGCACTGTTTTGGAGTATTTTGAAAACATAACCTGACAGAATAAGCTGCATTATTGGTGGTTTTATTTCTTACTGTGAAAGTAATGTTGGTGTTTAATGTAGCTTTACATGAGCCTTATGGGCTGAACAGAAAAATATCAGCCTAAACAGCAGATGTGCATCTCACAGCGTAGTTGTGCTGATTTCTGCTGTGATTCAAGCAATTTGTCTGTCAACAATGAACGTGAAATTGCTGTGTGATGCACAATCTCGGCCGATCAAGAGATTTTTTTGTGTTTAATGTACATGTTGAGTGGATTTTACACCAATAAGATTGTATAGTGGTGGGACTACCCAGTGAAACTTCAGAAATAGAAACCAAGAAACCAACAAAATGTGTTGTGGTCGCAGATGTTTAGGACAAAAATGGGAGAGATTATCACTTCATCATATCACATCAGGTGTAAATTGTAACAGATACAATCAGGTGGGGTTTTGCTCTTGAAATGCTTATCTTCAAATTTTATTAGTTCCCATGATATCAAAATGTACAATTCTTCCCTTCCCTCTTCAAACGACATCTCTTCTCATGACGTGTTTACTGGCATGAGGGTGGGACAATTGGACACTCATATGAGATCACAGCAATAGCAAACCAATCAAGTCCCGATGAACAAAATCAAGTCTCACCCTAAATTTTTTTCTTGTTCCAGAAGCTGTTTCACTCAGATATACATCAGATATACAATAGGGAAGAAAAGATGATTGCAACTTCAGTTTCATGCTGACTTTAAAGGTAGAAAAATTTAGTCAATCTAGCACTTTTATTTGGAAATTTTAGACCATCTAACTTGTGCTATTTTAGTACTATTTATATACCAGTATTTATTAAAATTTTGCTTTTTTATTTTTATTTTATTTTTCATTTTAATTTTAGTTATGTGCCTTTATCATTTTTATTAGTGTATATATTTCTGTAATTCTAGTACTTCAACTTCAGCTTATTTGTTTCAGTTAGTTGCCAAGGTGAGATTTCTGATTTCCATTTCCATTTTTTTAGTTTAAGTTATACATCTAACATTTTTATTTTATTTTATTTTAGCTTTATTTCTATTACCGAAAACTAATAATAGTATTAGTTTTAGTGTACGCTTAGATGACAACAACGTACTTAAATCAAATTTTTTTCTTTGAGTTTTTCGCATATAGACGACAAAGCTCTCAAAACGATCCCGTTCACATGGATCCGCGAGAATGACTAAAAATGCTGTATTATGCAGGCCAGGCCTGTAGTTGGCGATGTCACTTTGTAAAGAAGCACTATGCGCCTATAGACTGAACGCAATACATATGTGCATGACGTAACCATTTTCACAAATTTGCATTTTTGTAGTTTACACAGAGACAATAATGGTATTCAAAACTTGCACTTTGACACCCATTTTCAAAAGTTTTAATTTTCAGGCCCCCAAAATGCCCCTTAGTTTCAGTTAATGATAACAGCAGTGCTTGTACTTTACTTTACTGGAAATATTTAGTCAATCTAGCACTTGTTAAGGGCTTTAAAAATAGCCTACCTGCCACCAGGAAAATATATATGTTGAGAGGGACTCATCCTCCTCAGTATTCCAAGTGGTCAATTAATGTTTCTCTCTCTCTCTCTAAATTTTTTTTTCTTTGGTCCCGCTCTTTATTGAATATTTGGTTAAATTCTTACCTGCATATCTGAATTACCCTTGATTCTGTAAGCACCGTCCCTCAGTGATTTTGCTACTCCCTGTATGTTGTTACAATATCCAATCACAATGGCTAACAGGTTTTTGGCACATCACATTTGAGGGGTAAGAGAGCTGAAAGAGCTGGCAGAGAGAGAAAGAGAGAGAAAGACACTGAGGGGGATATGACCCTGTACACAGACAGGGCAGTGTTGTCATTGTGCCCGGTGTATCCATGCAGGAATAGGGTAAAAAGCACTCTGGGAATTCCTGAGATTCCTGAAAGTCCAGCCTTGCTGGCCCACAACGAAAGGAGAAGGGTGACCAGGAAAAGGATTAAAGACAGCATTCACATCAGGGCATTCTCAAATTCCTCTCCTACGTGCATATGTGTGTGTCCGTGTGTGTCTGCCTTGTATGCTCCCAAAACAAACCCAATGTCTCTGTTTGGTCCTTTGTGTGGGGGTTACCCTGTTCTCCAATGGAGCCCAAGACCCTTCACCTCCCCAAGTCAGTCATAAGCCTACACGTCTCACACAGTCTATTCAATCCCTCACGCCTGTAGATGCTCACGATTTTACTGACAGGCCTGCTGCAGGGCTCCTCTACCTGCTGGGAGGATGAATCGATCGCTCTTGTTTGTCTTCACAAGGAGAAAATGATTTGGGACGGCCAGGGTATGCAGCTATCTGGGTGAAGGGGTTCAGAGAATGCAGGCAGTTGTGTGGAAATGAACTGGGAGGTCATATCAACAATGACACACACCGCAAGACGTTTTTAAGTCTTTTTGACAGGAAAAGAAGGTTGTAAACGTGGAGCAAATCTCAAAATTGTTTTTCACAATAGGTCATTTGGTTCTGGTTTGTTTCAAGTTATCAGACCAAATTGCTTTTGCATATTTGTTGCGCTTATAAAATGATTTTTAATTAAAATTTTAGGTATCTCTGATTTTGGAACTGTGAAAGTTCTTTCCTGTGAGAGTGAGATGTGTAGTCTTTGATTTAAAGGTGCCCTAGAACTTTTAAAAAAAAGATTTAATATAAGTCTAAGGTGTCCCCTGAATGTGTCTGTGAAGTTTCAGCTCAAAATACCCCATAGATGTTTTTAAATTCATTTTTTTAACTGCCTATTTTGGGGCATCATTCTAAATGAGCGATTCAGGGCTACTGGCCCTTTAATTCTCGTGCTCCATGCCCACGGAGCTCGCGCTTGCCTTGAACAGTGCATAAACAAAGTTTGCACAGCTAATATAACCCTCAAATGGATCTTTACAAGGTGTTTGTCATGCATGCGGCATGCACGCGTCGGATTATGTGAGTATTGTATACTGTTATATTGTTTACATTTGATTCTGAATGAATTTGAGGCTGTGCTCCGTGGCTAACGGCTAATGCTACACTGTTGGAGAGATTTATAAAGAATGAAGTTGTGTTTATGAATTATACAGACTGCAAGTGTTTAAAAATGAAAATAGTGACGGCTCTTGTCTCCGTGGATACAGTAAGAAACGATGGTAACTTTAACCACATTTAACAGTACATTAGCAACATGCTAACGAAACATTTAGAAAGACAATTCACAAATATCACTAAAAATATCATGTTATCATGAATCATGTCAGTTATTATTGCTCCATCTGCCATTTTTTGCTATTGTCCTTGCTTGCTTACCTAGTCTGTTGATTCAGCTCTGCACAGATCCAGACGTTCTGCCCTTGTCTAATGCCTTTCATAATGTTGGGAACATGGGCTGGCATATGCAAATATTGGGGGCGTACATATTAATGATCCCGACTGTTACGTAACAGTCGGTGTTATGTTGAGATTCGCCTGTTCTTCGGAGGTCTTTTAAACAAATGAGATTTATATAAGAAGGAGGAAACAATGGAGTTTGAGACTCACTATATGTCATTTCCATGTCCTGAACTCTTGTTATTTGACTATGCTAAGATAAATTCAATTTTTCATTCGAGGGCACCTTTAAGACCGCTACTCATTAACTAACCATGACTTGTATTACCTTACCTAGACTTACATTATTACCATATGGACTTTTTGACAGAGAATTGGGTCCCACTGATGAGTTTGGAGACTCTCAAGTTTTTTCTCCAAAACCTCATCACTGACAGTCTCTTGAATCTTGAATCATAATATGCCAAAAGTTACATATACATTAACTAGATATGTAATGGTCCAGGCGATTGGAGTTTACAAGCTGATGATCAAATGAAAGAAACGCATAATTTTCGAACAGGTGCGTACGCATGTAAATGGTTCTAATCATGAATCCGGATTATTCTAATTTAGGGAAAGTGACAGCTATAGTAATTTACATAAAACACACCCATGAAACACACCCACACCCAATCATGTCCCTATAAGGGTTTCCTACAGCCTCATCTTTCTCTCTCTCTCTCTTGCTCATTTGAGCTCTCTCATTTGTGCACACTCTTGCCTGAGAGCATATGCAGAAAGATCTTCTAGTAAAGAAAAGAATGTAATTGTAAAAACCCATTAAAACACAAACAGCTTTTGAATAGGCCTAGACTATGCGTGATCATCTTTCAGTTCTCTCATTTGCCAGTTGCCCAAGCACCTATGCAGGCGGCATTTTGTAATGCTATTTTCATGAAAATTTTGTTTCTCAAAAATAATTCATATTCAATATAATAATTCTTTGAATCTTTCGTTCCATTTCTAAAAATGTTTATTTTAAAAATTGGCTTAACAATTTATTTATTTCAAAGGCTATCTACATGTATGTGATTTTTGCCCACATGTGGTTTCAGTTTCAAAATTTTATTTTAAATTTATAATACATTTAGCATGAACATATTGATGAATCATGAATTAAACCTATATATATGTGTATATATATATATATATATATATATATTTTTTTTTTTTTTTTTTTTTTTTTTTTTTTTTTTTTTTGCACACAGATTGTAGTGAATGACAACTATTGTTTGAGTCATGACTCTGTCGGGTGCTTCTGTTTGCTTTGGTGTTGAACAGGATGAGAGAGTATCAGTAAAGGGTGAAGTGTAGTTTCCCACCCAGGGCACTGTCAGTAGGATATCCTCTGACCACCCAATCTGATGTAGCTGACAGTCACATTCAACTGATGCATGTGGAAAACACCTACATGCTTCCTCTACAAGAGGAAGTTATTATAACTAACTAGGTACAGCATGCACACAGGATCTTTTTTTGTATGTTTTTAGTACATATTTTGGTTGTCTTTATATTTAAAAGTCCCCAAAATACATACAAAGTATGATGGATTGGTTTTATACATGTAATAATTATCTTTTTCTCTCCCTTTTCCTCCAAAGAGAGTTTGTGATGATTATATTGTTAGAGACTTACTCTAATCTAGTGCCCGGTTTGCTCATGAGACTTACGTATTCGTTCTGAACTTTTCCAGTGGTTTTTCCAGCATCATTGCTTTGCTTTGGCAGCTATACCATGGAAATATATCCCTATCCAAAACCTGCAAGGAAGAGCATGGCAGGATCCAGTGTTTACAAGAATATTTTGTCCTGTCATCACTGTTGTGTACTACAGTCACAAATGCATATAATATTTTACAATCAGAATGTGTTATTTTGACTTCACTTGGCTTTGAAAAAAGCATTTTGAAGGTTCCCAAAACACAATCATACAAACAATACCACTGAGAATGTGTGAGCTTCACAATATATTACTCTCAAACTCTGTTATTTAGTTTTGCTGTTAGGTTTTCTCTAAAATAGAATTATTTAGTGAATTAAAGGAACTCCATATTCTGTATCTTTGGATATGCATCATGCATGACCCACAGAGTTTTGCAAGGGTCAGTTTTCTCCAACGGATATGAACAATTTCCCATATCAGACAACAGGAGAACAGAGAACAGGAAAAAGGTCAGACAGAGAGTCAACAAGACCCACCTGTAACTGTCAGCTTTTCCCAGAAGAAGCCTCTTTCAGTTCTCTCTCTGACCAATGAGAGCCTCTGATTATGTCAGTGAGATCCATAGTGAGAAATTCTGGTTCTGCTGAGATCACCAAGAGTCAAAGATAAAGATCACAACCCCTCAGAGAGAGGAACATGTGAAATCAGTCTCTAGATTCAGACAGTTACCCAAAGAATCAACTATTTGACAGGGGAAAAAAAAAAAACTAAAAATGTAAACATCTGAAGTTAACGTCCTTGGTGAGGAAAAAGTAAAAAAAAAAAAAAAAAAACTTACACTCTTTTCCAACAACATCATGGAAACTCTTTTTATTTGATTAAAAGGCAAATATAAAAAAGTGGTTGAACTCTCCTGCAACAAGAATGTGAGAGATATGAGTTTCTGTTTCTAATAAAACCCCAACTTCTGATAATGCATAACGAAGGCCTTAGTCCAAACCAATACCTTATATCTAATTTAGCATAATTTTGGAGGAGCGATGTGTCAGACACTTTCAATTCTGTTGAACATTATCTGCATGTGTCATACTGATTTCATAAGTCTCCTACACCAGAGCACTGTGTAAAGACATTTAAGATATGGGAAATCATACTGTTTATTTTACTAAGAAAAGCATGAAAGAAAAAAGAAAAAAATTGAATGGAAACTTACATTAATTTTGTCTTCTAGATAAAATTGGGTTAAAGTCAGTAAATAAAAATCTTTCCTCAGCCATTTATCCAGTTAGTGAAAGTAGCTCAACTACGTCAGAAATCTAACGTGCACGTTTTTTGTAACCGCACGTACTTTGTACGCCCAGGTTGCACATGCGCCTTTAATTGTTTTTGTAGTAATTTGTTTATCCACAAGGTGGAAACCGTACCTGGGGGCGTTGATTCACAAGGTAGTCAAAGAAAAACTGCATAAACATAACAGACCGGAACGCATGCAAGCTACAGCAATGATGGAGGCCTACAGGCATCGAACGCCTGTGTACGCACACAAGTCAAATGAAGTATGCTTGCAAGGCTGTGAGTTCGACTGTGCGCGTACATTAGCGCACATGTAAAAAAAATTAAGTATACCCAGGGCTTGAGTTTAACAGACCTGTCACTCAGTACGCATCTGCTGTAACAGGGAATTAGCTTCTTTCAAGTAACTAAGATCATCATCAAGTAGCAAGAAAGAGAGAAATAAAGTTTTAAGGATTAGCATTTAGCATTTGAATGGGTGAGAAATCATTAAGTAAGTCTGACTGTGTACATCTAGTAAGTATAGCCTAAAATGGTAAACTTGTCACAAGAATGTCAGTGTGGAAAACCACAAAAATGATAGTGATCTCAGTAATTGGAACATCTTCCCACCTGTTTTAGCACTGATGGAGGATTGAAGTTATTTATAAATGTATGTTTTCAAGCTGATTTACACAAAGTCAGACTGGCGCTGAACCAGACAGATAATAAAGGATACACACAACTGCAAAGAGTTTTTTGTCTGCAAGAAAGGGATTGTGTCTTGTTTTAGAAAAACATCTAAAAGGATTTTCTCTGCCTCTGTTATCTTTCCATGATGTTAATCTTCTCAGTATGAAAAGGCATCCCGATACAAAAGCTCAAAGCAACGGTATCAGCTTCTGTTCTTAGCAGAACTGAGGTCTCAATAAATCTAGACGCAATTTATTTTAATCAATAATAAATGATCAACAATTTAAGTAATATTAATTTAATTTATATGTCTATTTTTATTTATTTATTTTTTAAGATCCAAAAAAATGTTTTTAGTTTTTTTTTTTTTTTTCATAAAAAAATACTTAGAAAGGAAGCTCTAGAATTGACAGTGGTATACAGTCAGAATACTCTCTCTCTCTCTCTATGGTAAATTTCACTGGAGTTTCTGTGGCTTTCTTTGTTATCTAGGTTTAAAACCCTGTGTTTTTCTCTTTCACGCTCTCCTCGCTGACTTCTCAGAGAGGATTTCTGGGGAACGAGGGGCTTTTGACAACCAACCATAGGGATGCTCTAACTCTTTCTCTCTCCCTCTACCTCTCTCCGTAGTCCCGTTTGAATGGTGGGACGGGAAGAGGATTGGGGGGGATGGGTGAATGGGGGGCAGGGGGTGGACTATAGGCTCTATTTTTCCATGGACTCCATCCATCTCAACCGCATATTTCTGTCAAGTCCTGGGAGATGAGGCTAATTATCCTGCTATTCATCTTCGCTCTCTTCATCCTAATCTCTCCATCCCTCCCTCCCACTCTCCTTGCACTTCGCTGTATGTGCATACATGTATATGTGTGTGTGTTCCCACATTTCGCCATGTGTCCCTGAGCATGAATGTGTGTTTTCATGCATGCAAGATTGTTTATACGGAAGCTGTTCGTAGCATGATCTCTGCTTTACAACGCTGTCTCATTTAAAGTCCCATAAACAGAAACACCAGTCTGCCGGAGTCAAACCCATTGGAAATCCCTGGACCAGAATTAAGCATGACATGTCTGCGCCTGTGTTCACATCACCAATCTAACAGGCTTCAAATCCCCTTTTCATTCTGCTTTCTCTGTGTTTGTGCGTGCATACGCATTCGATTACCAGCAGCAGATTGGTTTGCTCTGTATAATCCAGGTCGTCTATTATAAAGTCAAAACAAACAGGTGAGATTGGTCCGTACAGATTTCCAAGTTCATATTTGTCATCTTTCTAGAATCTACTCACATCTCCAGACATTTCTTCCCAGGTAATTAGATCACAACACTTAAAAAAGAAAAGATGGAGATAAGATTCCCTCTCTCTCGCTCCCCTCTCCCATAATGGTTTCTTTCTCCCCCAGAGCTATTTGACTACTGTATCACAACTTGAAAGTTGTGGAAAGTCCTGAGCTGTCAGGAGGCATCAGAGAGCTGCGGTGCCCTGCGGTGAGACCGTCTCTCTGCGCTGCTAAGATGGAGGCCAGCGCCCTTTCATCCTCTCCTGCAGAAAGACGCTCTTTCATTCTCTCAAAGGTAACACGTCTAACAACATCAAGGTGAGAGAGATTGCAGATGCAGCACAGGAAATTCTGCTGTGCAGCTGGGATGCTGGAAGGAACAAAGAGATAGTGAGAAAATATCAAACACGTGGGGGATTGGTGTAATGAATTTAGATGGTCTATTTAGATACCAACATCTTGGTGTGAAAAGCCCAGTTTGAAGTTTCACAAACTTGAATGAATGACCAGGGCCTTTCCTGATGAGAAATTAATGAGGTCTAGCAGAGTCTATTAAAATGTGTCTCTCTGCTAAATATGATTTTCCTCTTTCAAGGTCATACAAGTAGCAGCAATTTAGATAACCGTGTACTCATGTAATTAAGCTTCGTAATGTGTAGACAAAGCTCAAACCCCACAGACAGACAAATCAGTGACTGACTGTAGCCTAACTGTATTAAACATGGGCCAGGAAATGTTCTTCAGATCTTCAGCAGATTGAAGACCATTTGGGATTTGGGTACAGTAAATTGAATTGAACTTAATGGAGCTGGGTATATTGAGAAAACACATTGAGAAACACGTTCACTGTGTCAATTAGTCTGAAAAATGGGGGTTCTTGCATTTTGAATAGATTAATATTCAGGATGGACTCCTTAGGCATTAAAATACCTCTGAAAAATGTAATTACAGAGAACCTGTTGTAATGATGGGTCAACAGAGTGTGGATCCATTTGCAGCTTTATTAAACAGCAAAAGTACAGACAAGGGCAAGGCAGTACCGTAAACAGAGACAGGCAATGGTCGAGGCTGGCAGCAGAGAATCAGAATCGGGTCACAGGCAAGGATCAGGACAGGCGGCAGACAAACACAGTTCAGAATACAGGCACGGGTCAGGGCAGGCGGCAGAGGTTCAGAGGTAATAAACAGTCCGGGTAACAAGAAGATATCAGTCCACAGAATAACGCTCAGAATTGATCACATTGGCAAATCCAGACTTCACAATGTGAGTGAGTGTATGTGTGTCTTAAATAGTGTGTGTATGATGCAGTGCAGGTGTGTGTGCAATCAGTCCCAGGAATGAGGGCCTATGGGAAATGGAGTCCGAATGGTAGCGAATCAGTATTCCGGCGATGGCTCCCTCCGGCGGTCCGGAGGATGAACCGCGGGAGCCACATTCATGACACTTGTCATGTATTGTTGTATAACAATACTCAGAGACATGGGCTACTATAGTGGACACTTTACTATCCCATAAAGAATTTATGAATAGCAAATAATTGACACAACTGACACTGATAATGACAACATGGCCAGTGTATGTCTGGATTACATTCATATTACACACATTCATACTATATAGAGCATACATTTTTAGTGGTCGTACTTATTCATAATAATTACCTACTCAAGAGTAAGCGATTTTGCATGCAGCTATAGTCCATATATATATATATATATATATATATATATATATATATATATATATATATATATATATATATATATATATATACTTCTTAAATATGGGCACTTTTATGTTCAGAAGTTTTTTTTTTTAAAAGCTTGTAAGTTTCAATTTATATATAAAAGGTCACATTAAAGCTGTTTTTTATGCCTTTATCATTTATTGATGCTACTTTTCAAATGACTTTTATTTAGAGATTTCATTGTTTTGCCCTTATCTGAGACTAAGACTATCCCTACTTCATAAAAAGTAAAAAGAAATTACATTTTAAAAACTATGATAATCTAAAAAGAGTGACATAAACATAAACCTTTTCAATATTTATGTGTGAAATTGATTTATTAGTGAAGAGTATTCTTGGGATTAATTATGAGACGTATGATATGTGTGGCGAGAGCTGTGAGAACGGAGCTAGGCTGGTGACGTGAGTGCTAATGAGCAGCACCTGCGTGCCACAATATGTTAATAAAGAGAAAAAATAGGCCTGAATATCAAAATAACTGAAATAAAGTAATTTCCAATAAGATGTAATTTTATCAAATTATACAAAATGAATGTGAAAATACTTAATTGTGTTTATTAGGATATATAAAATGTATGCTAACTGTTAAAGGGTTAGTTTACCCCAAAATGAAAATTATGTCTTTAATTACTCACCCTCATGCCGTTCCAAACTCGTAAGACTTTCGTTCATCTTCAGATTGAGGATGAAGATCACAAATGAAAATCTTTTTGATTAAATTTGACAGATGTCTGTCTTTCCATTGACTGCCATTGACACAAGCAGAAGCTCGAACATGAATAACACACAAGAATAAACCTCTTCCGGAAGCTCAATCGCGCTGCGTAACCAATGAGGTTCATTCTCGTGTGTTTGAGTTTCCGGAAGAGGTTTCTGAAGATGAACGAAAGTCTTATGAGTTTGGAACGACATGAGGGTGAGTAATTAATGACAGAATTTTAATTTTGGGGTGAACTAAACCTTTGCAAGGCAAACATTTCAGCAGTTTTATTACATTTCCATGCTATTAAAACCATATAGAATGACAGAATTCTCTTGTGATGAATGTATATAGACTCTCAGACATTGCTGGTGAACAAATTTACAAAGTGGTGGACAAGTGTGAAAGTGTGTTTATGAAATTTCTTTTCTGAAAGTCCACAAGATTTCAATGCTAAGTGAGTAAACATGCGCATATGTGTAGGTGTGGGTGTGTTGTTAGCAAATAGCATTTTTAGGAAGATGAATAGAAAGACAGGCTGAGAGTGTAGCATGGCCTTTAGCCTCATAATCCTACTTACAATGCAAAGAGAGCCCTGAACTTACCAGAAAAACACTGCTTGTCTGCCCGCCTCCTGCTGAGACCAGAGAATATGGACGCTTGATGGTTGGTACGTCAGCACGTGGGGCCCACACCAGTACAAACTCCGTCACACTTGAGTACAAAGACACAGTAAAGGGGAAATTAAAGGATTAGTCCACTTTTAAATACACTTTTCCTGATAAATTTATTCACCCCCATGTCATCCAAGATGTTCATGTCTTTCTTTCGTCAGTCGAAAAGAAATGAAGGTTTTTGAGGAAAACATTCCAGGATTTTTCTCCTTACAGTGGATTTCAATGGCTACCAACAGATTGAAGGTCAAAATTACAGTTTCAGTGCAGCTTCAAGGGCTTTAAACGATACTAGATGAGTAATAAGGGTCTTATCTAGCGAATCGATCGGTAATTTTCGAAAAAAATACAACTGTTTATGCTTTATAAACAAAATGAATGTACTTTCCGCTTCCGCATTCTTCATAACGCTTACGCTGAATGTCCTACGCCTTCCCTATTCAAGTTACGAAAAAAAACGAAACTGGCGCCGCGTTCGTTCCGTAAGTAGAATAGGGAAGGCGTAGAACATTCAGCGTAAGCGTTTTGAAGAATGCGGAAGCGGAAAGTACGTTCAGTGCGATATTTTGTTTATAAAGCATAAACAGTTGTATTTTTTTCGAAAATGACCGATCGATTCGCTAGATAAGACCCTTATTACTCATCTGGTATCGTTTAAAGCCCTTGAAGCTGCACTGAAACTGTAATTTTGACCTTCAATCTGTTGGTAGCCATTGAAATCCACTGTAAGGAGAAAAAATCCTGGAATGTTTTCCTCAAAAACCTTCATTTCTTTTCGACTGACGAAAGAAAGACATGAACATCTTGGATGACATGGGGGTGAGTAGATTTATCAGGAAAAGTGTATTTAAAAGTGGACTAATCCTTTAACAAATATCTTTAGGATACATCTGTTTTTCAAAACCCCAATAAGCTGGAACATTTTGCCATCGCTTTTTAATCACAAATCAGTTCTGTTACCAAAAAGCTGAAAAATCGTTTAAGGGAATGTTAGGAATTAACGCCTCTGAGATGATTTTCAATGCAATTTTCACCCAACAATCCAGAATAATGAAGTTTTATAGTGCAGCTGCTTGCATCAGGTTGTACAGGTACCGAGTGATTTATGGCTCTTCTCTGTGATGTGGTTTAGTTGAAGGGGTGTCATTTATGCTATTCCTTATCTCTGTCCCGGCCTGTCAAACATACCAGCCTGCTGGCTCCGTGTCGAGCGTTTGCATGTCTCAGAGATGGGAAGTTGTCAGGGAGTGACGAGACAGAGGTGAAACAAAATCTACAAGCCCAATTCTCGGTTGAGTCTGTCTTTGTTGTCAAAGACTGACGGCTAATGAAGTGTGAGATATTTACCTTTGTTCTTTCTGAGTAAATGAAATAGTTTCTCTTGTGCAGTGCTTTCTGTTCACTACCATTTCATGATATGTTTAACCACAAAACACCATTTTTCATCTGCTCATAAAGCTATATCTTCATTCATGTATGCATGTGAATTAAATTAGGCGTCTGCGCTCCAATGCAATACTTCAACACTAAAATTACAGAGGTTATTCATAATCATAACATTTAAATCTGGAAAAAATCTCGGCGATGACACACTTTAAACCAAAACACACTTAGTTTATGTAAAAAGCTATGATTATTACTATCTCACCTGGAAAAACGCTAAAAAAGGACACTTTCCATTAATGCTGAATGTTTTCTCTGGCTGTAAAACTCTACAGAAAGTCCCTAAAGGACATACCATCTTCTGTTTCCGCTGCATATCTACGAAAGGTTCTGGTAATGAAAACAGCAGTCGTATAACACATAGATGTAGGGGCTGAGACACCTGTTTGGTGCTGGAAGTCAACAGGGGAGGAAGAGCAGGTAATAAGCACCTGACACAGAGAGAGGCAGCTGTCAGAAACAGTGAGGCTGTCCAGAGGCCGGTATAATGAGGTGTGTTCTGAAGGAAGTGCTCCAAGTGTAATTAGGGTCCAGCTAACTCTGTAGCCAGCGGCTGTCAACTGCCTATATTTCATCATAATAAATCTGCAGGACTCAAGGCCATGGAAACAAGAAGAAAAAAATAGTGTTTGAAATATGTTGTCAGATCAGTGCTGAACCAATAAAATTATCAGCGGGGATGAGGAGACTCACTGAGACAGCTGGAAAATGTGAGCAATAAAAGAGTGTAAGATATTTTAGCTTAGGCAAACACAACAACAGAGCATTTTAGAACCTAACATTTTAATGTAAAAAAAAAAAACAAGCACTAGAAATTGAAAGAACATAAATTATATGGTATTTAATGATTTGTAGATTACATTTCATCGATTACACTTTTATAAAACATTTGTAATTGTTGTACCTGTTTGCATTTACGCGGCTTTGGCCTAAAGGTGTCACCGGAGCGCATTGTTTCAAGCGCTTCGATTTCGAAAAGCATTAGGTGTGGTTGACTTGAAGAGACGCTGCCCAGACTGATACTTGTATGACATCAAAGTACCGTAAGAGCGATTTGAAAGCATACGAAGCGTCTGCTCTCTAATTGCTCTCGTGGTACTTTGATGTCTGAACAGCTTCAAGACCTCAGCTGCATCCGAAATTGCATACTCTTGTGTAGGTGCTTACTTATTTACATCCACTAAAAAAGAATGTTCTATATAGTATGAATGTAATCCAGATTTACTACATTCACCATGTTGTCATGTGACCTACCAGCGTCAGTTGCGTCGCCTCACTACCCTACACAAATCCTCTCCTGTGGCCTCATGGGATAGTAAAGTGTCCAGTATGCACACTTCAGAATCACACCAGGAATAGTACGTCATCCAGATACTTTTTGCCTACTTTTTAAGAGTACTGTGAATTCGTATATATACTTCTTGTTACTGTTTCACCTATTATATAGTAGGGAAGTATGTGATTTTGCATGCAGCCCTAGTGTTTCTCCCATCTCCCATGATTTGTCTGGGTGGACCCATTTGTTCATGACACCGGCCCTACTTTCATCTCTTTCGTTCACTTTCAAATTAAAATTTCCTGATAATTTACTCACCCCCATGTCATCCAAAACGTTCATGTCTTTCTTTCTTCAGTCAAAAAGAAATTAATTTTTGATGAAAACATTCCAGGATTTTTCTCCATATAGTGGACTTCAATGGAGCCCAAACGGTTGAAGGTCAAAATTACAGTTTACAGTGATCCCAGATGAGAAATAAGGGTCTTATCTAGAGAAACCCTTGCTTATTTTCTCTCTTTTTTTTTTTAAATTTTATACATTTTAACCATAAATGCCCATCTTGAACTAGCTCTCTTCTTCTTCTCTATTTGAATTCCAGCAGTGTAGACACTGTTAAGTGTTTTACTGCCCTCCACAGGTCAAAGTTTGAACTAAATTGTCATATACAAAATGCTAGTGCAAGTACATTACAGTTAGTTCAAACTTTAACCTGTGGAGGGCAGTAATACACTTAGCAGTGTCTACACTGCCGGAATTCAAATAGAGAAGAAGAAGAGAGCTAGTTCAAGATGAGCATTTATTGTTAAAACTTATATAATTGTGGGTTGTTTTTTTTTTAAGAAAATGAGCGATGGACCCTTATTCCTCGTCTGGGATCGTGTAGAACGTTTTGAAGCTGCAATGAAACTGTAATTTTGACCTTCAACCGTTTGGACGCCATTGAAGTCCACTATGGAGAAAAATCCTGAAATGTTTAAATTAAAAACCTTAATTTCTTTTCGACTGAAGAAAGAAAGACATAAACATCTTGGATGACATGGGAGTGAGTAAATTATCAGGAAATTTTAATTTGAAAGTGAACTAATCCTTTAATGGATGCTTCTCAAATGGAAGGCTGCATCCTAGTGAGGGTGTGTCCTTCTAGTCCAGTCCTTCGGAAGCTTGTAGGCTAGAGTCCTCAGCATTAAATACTAGAATGAGGAATGTGTGCAAAGCACTCTGGGTGATTTAAGGATACGAAGGATACTCTTGATGCATCCTTCAAAATGAGCTGAATGAGGGATGTGAAAAGAAGGCAGCTTTCCAAGGATACTTCAAATTGAGACGGTCTTCAGCTGCATGTGCGATATGCAGTCTTACTAGGACGCAGCCTTCCTTTTGAGAAGCACCCATTGTTGTTTCATACAAACGTAGGCTTACCTGGTGGCTGGCACCACCTTGCGTTCCAGTCACCAGTTGTAGTGAAACTGAACTCAGAGAACTTCCATTTTTATTTTACTGTAATACTGTTGCACAGCCGTTAAATATGTATGCTGTAGTGGAATATTTTACTTAGAGGAAACTTTAATGCAGTTAAGATTATTAAATAATTTCAACTCAAATCAGTATTTCATGTATTTATTTGGTAAGTAGCCATGTGATGGCAATAGATTGACTTACTGTGCATTACCTCTAATCTAGTAAACAAATACATATATATATATATTTTCCTTTAGAATGCAGTGCCAACCACCATCATCGGCGCTGTGGGAATTCACATAGTGGCACTGGAATATGAGGGTGAACAAAAGCGTGTGGTGGCAGAGGAGCACAAAAGCACAGGCTGAAGCATCATAAGGGATGGATACGTTCCCATCAAGCTGGAAGACAAAACAGAGAACCACAGGGGAACAGATGCAGCAGATTTATTTACTCTCCACCTTTAGACTGCAGCATGAAGTCACACATGTGCAAAATGCGGTGAAAAATCAGCCATTTGCACATGAAAAGTTATG
This sequence comes from Megalobrama amblycephala, assembly GCF_018812025.1. Classification (NCBI taxonomy): domain Eukaryota; kingdom Metazoa; phylum Chordata; class Actinopteri; order Cypriniformes; family Xenocyprididae; genus Megalobrama; species Megalobrama amblycephala. The sequence goes on along the minus strand of NC_063055.1, from coordinate 20,243,257 downwards.
GAATTTTACAGTAATTCATTCAAATCAACATGGTGAGGAATTTATCAAGATATATTTTCATATCTCACCAACAAACAATTTGTCCTTAATAAAGCCTGCTTCAGTGACTCAGATTTGAAGCAGTATGCAGTATAAATATCATCAGAATATGGTTTAGAAATGTAGATAGGAAATGTCTTTGTCTTTCATTCCAGCAGCTTTGATGAAGCTTTTTGTTTTTTCCTGTACTGTTACAGAATTACCACACCCAAAAACGTGTGAGCACACACAGATGCCCTCTTCTGGTCAGGTTGGAGCCTGGTCTCTCAAAGTGAAATTTTGAATCATTTTGAATATTCTAATATGTTACTGCTATTGTATTTCACTTTAATCAGATATTGTACAGCAGGTTAAACAAAAATAAAGCATGCATTTATTTATAACCACTGTCTATGAATTAAAAAGAAAAGTTACAGTCTGCATAAATATTTGTAATATTTAAAAAAGAAAAGAAAAAAACTCAGTAAGACAGTAACACCGTTTTTTAAGGAAGACTTGTTGACATTTTTCAGATAGATATACATAAATGAATATTAACAAACAATCTCATCCTTTAGGATCATGCCTTTAAAATCTAAAGTTGAGCCTCATTTTTGTTCATACTACACTAAACATTTGTAAAAGGTTTCACTGAAGATCTATGGCTTTTATTGATACATCTGATGATCTGAGGCTTCTTTGGATGGACAATGGGAGAAGGGTGTCAGCCAGTTCAAAGTGTAGTCCCTGTAAAACAACATATGAGACGTTGCTTTGTCATATTGTCAGATTTTGTTTTTCAAAACAGTGAGCATATTTTGTAAATTTAATCTATATTCTTGTTTTGATAATACTGAACATATCATTGTGTATGTAATTTGTCTAAGGATGAGAGAAGAGCCTGAGAGAGGACCTGTTGATTTTTTGCCCTTTCCTCTTCTGAAACTCTTCCTCATCCACCGTCCACACCGCCCCAGTCCTCCCGTCCACCCGCACAAAGCATTTGTGGAGACTAAGATTGTGTCGCACAGCATTCTGAGAAAAAGGATGAAGCAGTTATAAATCATAAAATGTAATTTTGCATTCATATGAATTAGGTCTAGTGAGATTATTCAGCATGATTTTATCATGTCAACAGCGGCACCATGTGGACAAAAATATAATGTCTTAAAGTGCTTTGTGCTAAAGGTTGGAGCTTATTTGTTTTAATTAAGCCAAATCATATGGCAAGTAAACCATTCAGTCTCTCATAAAAAAAAATAAATAAATAAATAAATAAAAATGCTTAAATTGAGTTTTTGAGCTAAACAGAAATGGGACTGTTTCTAGTGGTTAGTTGGCTGCGACAGCATGTTCGGTACCTTCCATGTAGGAGAATTATGACGGAAATAGAAAAACATCCTTGTGAACCAATTGTAGATTTCGTTTAATGTCCGCTGTTTCTCTGGCGCTTCCAAGATTGACTGTATAAATAAATAATACATTTTACACATATACACGTGTAATACATATACATTTCTATATTTTAAAATGACCATTAAAATGTTTTAGATATATATATTTCTTCTTACCCATCTGATTAGAAAAGCATATGTATATGGAGGTCGTATATTGGCATATTTATAGTATTCGATGCTGTTAGCGAAATCTGTAAGTGGCAGAAAACCAAACAAGTGAAAAACAGAACATCACACAATAATTCTCGGAAATTGACCACAAACACTCATATGTGCATTGTGCCTTATGTAAGTCGCTGTGTGTTTTGCTGAGAGGACAAACTGCACAGCCGGGTAATGCAAATGAGCCAGTCATTTTCGAAAACATACTTGCACAATGCACAGCAAATGCAAAATCAAGGTTTTATAATAGAAGGTTTATGAGCAAGATCTCCAGCTGTGGCTGTGTGAACTACTTTTGGTCCAGATCTTAGGCAGCCTTTGTGGTCTGCAAGCATGCCAATTGTAACAACAGGAAACAAGCAATATCACAACTTCAACTGTAGTCATAGTGGTAGACCACCAACTTTCTACTGTCTGGTCAATAACATAAAGGGAAAGGAAGTAAACAAAAGATGGGTGTGGCCTTCTCATTGTAAACCATGTTGAATGGTAACCTTCGCCATTTCAGTTCCGCTTGATTGGATTGTTCGTGTTTAAAGAAACCCTTAAGCTAGATTGTGTGTTTAGGGGCACGGCAAGATGTGTATTTTAGGTTTTAGCAGGTTTTACCTGGCAGCAGGTGTGGTGGGGGTATGTGCCAGGGTTCCTGTCGTGCCGGTGCTTCACTTGCTCTCTCTGTCCTGCCATCTGGCTCCCCCAACGGGGGCAAATTTAGTGCCAGCGGCCTCAACCGGCCTGAAGCAACTCCCTGATAAAGAAATCAGTCCTTAATATGAGAGGGGCATTGAGCACAGCTATAGATTCCCATAGACATCTTGAAATGAGTACAACTGCACTTTGTATAGATTTACTGACTTTTTATGAAATCACAAAAAGGAAATGTTGTGTTCACAATGAGAGTCACTATTTCTTTATGCTCTCACGAAACTTGTGACAGGCTTAAAGAGTATTCTGAAGAGTCTTACAGTACATGTCGAGATGCATTCAAAGAGCTGAAGATGGATCTGCATGGCGTAAAGTTTCTGCTTCTCCTGAATAAGCTGAAGTCATCACACAGAGCACATTAGAGCCAGTGGGTTCTCAAACCACTTTTACCAAAATGTTTGATTCTTTTGGGTTCACACACAATGACTCAAAACCAATGAAACCATGATTCACTTTCAACGCCTCATTCATAATGACTGATGATGATCAGTGTTGCACAAAGCAAGACTTGAGAGTGCTGCTTGTAAGAGATAGTATCACTGATGTACCTGATTCTCCATGTGATGTACCAGGTCTTGCTGAACGCGCCATTGTGCAATAGTTTTCTCATCTGTGCTGTGTTCTCGGTTCAGATGTCTAGAATCATAAGTGGTGTCTTTCAGTTTGAAAATGATAAGTATCTAAGGGAAGCTCACTTATGTTATTTCAGATATTGGAATAAAATACAGACTTACCTCAAAAAATGTGTGTACTCTTCAAAGACTTTATCGCAGCCTGGCCAGCGACATTGTCCATTTACATAAAGAGAGCTGGATCTCTGCATCTCTGTCTGGACAGGGCTGAGGAGGACACATGAAGGATGTGAATATACTTACTGATGAACATTTATTATCTTTATGATTTATTTTCAATGGTACTTACCTGCGATGGTGTAAGCTGGGAGATTGTTTCCTGTGCTGACTTGATTCAGCAACAGCTTGTATGGAAATCTGTGCGCCGTCTTTTCTTCTGTTCATGGCTGCTGAGTGACTGTCATTTGCTAAAGAATGAGGTAAAACAGTGCACAATTTATTCATTTTTTCAGCTATTATTATATTATATTGTTTTTATGTTTAATATATATTTTTTAAAACTATATAACTCATATAAGATCAATTAAAATGTATTTAAATAATTTAAGTCATGAGTATTTTTTGTATTTATAATATGTAATAGTGTATTATATATTCTCATATTTATATTTAATTTATATACATTTGAGGTCGTCAAACATTTATATACCCCTTGTAGTATCTGCGAAATGTTAAAACTTAATACTAATAACAATACTACTATTACTAATTATTTTTAGTTGTAGTAGTAGTAACAACTTAATATAAGGAAATTTAGTTATTATTCTGTTTTGTGGAAAATATGTAAACATCTGCTATGTGAAACAGCTTATTCAGGGTTATATGGGAAAAAAAATGCAATTTTTATGATCCCTCTTTTTTTCTTTTACAAAAATGATCAACATTTTGCAGATTCTACAACGACGACAGCACCTCCTTCAGAGAGTTGAAAAACTTTTGTTTTATTTCTTTTGAACCTTTTTTGAGTCGAAACACTTTGAAGAGGTTACATGCAGCAGTGTATGTGTTCTTGCTTGACAGAACATGTACATATATGGAATATAATGATATCTCTGTGGACTTGTAAAGTGTAAAATGTAAAGTTTGAATAATTCATTGGACCACAAACCCTGAAGCAGGAGAGCCGTAGAGCGGAGTACAGACGGCCTGATCTGGCCAGCTCGAGAATTCTGAAACACTAGCTGAAGAAAATGCATCCGTTCCTCGTCACCAGCTCTCTGCACATGTACGCAAACACACAGAGAATCACGCCAACACCCTCTCCACAATAAAGGCCATTCACTGAAAGCTTCGTGTAGCTTTTAAACATCCGTAGCTTATTAATCTACCTGGCATGGTGGATGTTTTAAGTATGCTGAGTTGCTGGATGGAGCAGTATGGCTGAGCTGGACTGGTGCTGCTGTCTGAGGGGCAGAATTCTACAGAAATATATATTGCAGTTCATATAGCAAGAAAACACATCTATACATAAAATGTTTTGGAATCTTCCGAAAATGCAGCGTAAATGATATGCAAACAGCCTGCAAAAGGGATGTCTTCATTTTTAAGGCATTGTTACAGAAAGTACCAGAAAATGAAGCTCACTCACAGAACGTACAGCAGGCGAAAGATCTTCCACGCACTGGGGTGAAGAACGTTTGCTTATCAGAGGGGGAGATGCGTCATGCTCTTCTTTTAGTTGTGGCTGTCGTTCATTTTCTCTCCCACTCACCCTCTTGTCACTTTCTCTCTCAGACTGAGGCATTCCTGAAGTCAAGAGTTTGACAAAGACTGAAAATTGATGTACAGCGTCACATTTCACATAATGCATAATGTGGAAGAGACAATGAAACAATTAGCTGAACTTTAGCTTTTTAACTATATTTTTGGTTAAGGTTAAATTAGTGTTATATTTCTCTATATTAGACTATCTAGGAATATAATTGCTTACATTTTTTTTTTCATTTACCTTTTGTATTGGATTGGATTGTATGCATGTATGTATATGTATTTATTTGTGTAAGGTGTAATCACTGTGATTTTTTAATCAACTATCTTATATTGCTTTACTTATTAGGAACATATCTCTTTGACATTATTTTGTTTTTACATTATTCTGTTAACTTAAATCCACCATGTTGTTGTCTTTTTCGGGCATCACAAGTGTATGCCTTATTTGAAAACTAAATAAAGAGATTTTTAAAAAAAATAATACTGTATTTTAATAATACATGTATTTCATATATGAGAAGTGGTTTCATTCATTTGAAACCATAATTTACAAATACATTTTTAAATTGATTAAATAATTCAAACGAAATCTAAAACTTCTGTTTTATATATCAATCCACTGACCCCTTCATTATCCTCATGAACCTGATTTGATTCCTCAATTTATCTAATTATGACAATGAATTAAAGGGTTAGTTCACCCAAAAATGAAAAAATTGACAATTACTCACCCTCATTTCGTTCCAAACCCGTAAGACATTCGTTCATGAAATAAAATATTTTTAATGAAATCTGAAAGATCTGTCCCTCCATTGACAGATACGCAACTACCGCTTTGAAGCTTCAAAAAGTTCATAAAGAGATCGTAAAACTAATCCGTATGAATCGAATGGTTTAGTCCAAATTTTCTGAAAGGACAGGATCGCTTTATATGATGAACTGATTGAATTTAGGCTTTTATTCAAATATAAAAATTGATCAGCGAACATAAACAGAAGCTCAACTGTACCTGCATGACGCAAGAACAAACCTGCATTGATGAATGTTTAAATGTAAAGCTTAAATTAAATCTGTTCCTCATATAGGCTACAGCGATCGTGTTTCTTCAGAAAATTTGGACTAAACCGCTCAACTCATATGGATTAGTCCTATGATCTCTTTATGAACTTTATTAAGTGTCAAAGTGGAGTCAATGAAGGGACAGAAATCTCTCAGATTTCATAAAAAAATATCTTCCTTTGTTTTTTGAAGATGAAGATGAAAGTCTTACGGGTTAGGAACAGCATAAATGATGACAGAAATGTAACTTTTAGGTGAACTACCCCTTAAAATATGTTGGAAATGTATGCAAAATTGGCAAGCCTTAAAAATGTAGGCTACTATAGAGAAGGTGAAAGAAACACTATGGACATTCACAGAAAACCAGGAGGGAAAATAAGGAAGGTGCTGATATGATTCTATGAAGTTGCATTTAAAAGGAATGTTTGGCATGCATGTAAGGAATATGAGTCCCAGGAACACAGACCATCTTATGGGGGTGTTTTCAAGCAATTATGGGTTGAGCTTCTGTTTATGTTCGCTGATCAATGTTTATATGCAAACTGGGTGAGATTAGTAGTATTCAATGTAACTACGTGTGAACAGACTACATAATTTACACAAGCCACAAGACCATAATCATTTCTGACAAATCTCTAACCTCTAACTCCATTTTTTTTTTGGTTAAAGTCTCCAGAAAAACCTAAACATGAGAGATGCTTCAATGCGAACCCAAAATGTGCGTGACATCTGTCTGTCATACAAGATACAAACCTCTCCCACCTCAGGAAACCACACAAACACACTTTGCATTTTGCAAAAACATGCACAAAAGAAGCAACCCAGGAACAGGATAAGGGATATAAGACAACAATAGAATGTGGTTGATAATGTTATTGAGCCTGAGTTGAGATCAGAGCATCTATAACAATAAAATGATTCGTTTTTATGCATACTTCTGCACGTTAGAAAATGACATTCTAAATAAAAAATGAAATAATTTGGATGTTGTCTGTTAAGAATGAAAACAACAAAAATATAATCCTTGCATTGTTATTCTAGTCAGTCGCTTTTCTAGACAATGTGTCTGTCACTCCATATGTAATTTTGCTTTCAGGTTCACACAGCTCAGCGATGGAATATTACTCACTATCTCGTTTGATTCTTTTTCCTCTTTTCACATAATTGTAGCTCAAGACAAAAGAAAAAAGTGAAACTACATATAGGAATCAATATATGTAAATTTTTTCCATCTCTACCACATGAAACAAGTTGAAAAACTGTTAGTCTTTGTAAAATCAGGATGTTATCCAAAAAAAAAAAAAAAAAAAACTGAGAAAAAACAAACAAACAAAATGACTCACAGTGACCATAACTTTATCTCTTTTATCCTCCTACACTCATATTTCCATTGTTTGAATGTTTGGCGGTGTAGGTGCGGTAAACATACACAGTTCCAAATCATTTATCTCAATTTCATGTGCAACATGCATGGTATCGTACTGCATCATTATTTGCTTGGTTAACATTTTTAAAATATTGTTCAAATATGCAAAGCAGGGGTTAAAAAAAATTATAATAGTCCCATAATTCAAGAAGTTTTTTCTTTGAAAAAATAAGCATGTGTTATGCATGCAGATAATGTGAATGCAGATTTGAGTATCCATACAAATTTTGGATATTTTGGAAATGTAATCCAATGCTGTCTCATCTAAGGCCTACATACTTTGCCACCAAAGATGTCATTAAAATGACAGGCACTATTAAATCATGTATATTTCAGAAACAAGCAAGTAAATATTCACCAGCTTTCTTTACCTTGCGCCTTTGTAGTCAGCCGTTGTCTTCCTGTGCTCTTCTGGTTAAAAACGAGAGTGAAAGGATCTTTATAGGATAAAAAATGACAATCTGAAAAAAGAGAGAGATAAAATCTCACATCAAAGGAGTAAATGCAATGTTATATTCTTCAGTTTATATCAAAGAACATTGATTATGTTAGGAGGTTATGTAATTGTTCTATGAATGGCAACGGACGCACCAGTAACTATAGACCATCTAACACGTCAGTCTGCAGGGGTTGAGCACAAGTGTTCTTGTGGAAGATTAAAGACAATTTATATTAGTCTAAAACAAATGCTTTATGTTATGTTAAATATGTAATGTTGTGTCTGGCTAAGAAAGGCGAGTTATATTAAAAGAAAAAAGGCTAGTACAATTTTATTTATTTTGAGATTTGAGATTTTGAGATAAAATATTTTTTAAAGATAATGCATTGTTTTTGTTTTTGTTTTTTACTTATGAATAACAAATTACAACAAAATTACAAAAAAAAGTTTGCTAATAAAATGTCTCATTTCTTCTATGTCATATTATAACAGAAATACAGTACATGTTCACACATTACAAGAAAAAACACAAATTATTTATACCCTAAGATCTGAATATATATAAATTATTATATATATATATATATATATATATATATATATATATATATATATTTTTTTTTTTTTTTTTTAATAATATATATTATTCACTGGTCACTATGGTCCTAATTTCCAGCAGAGATGGAGATTAGTACATAAAGGGTAAAAAAGGTTTCCATACACGAGCAACTATATCGTGCAACACTTGTGTTAAGTTGTAGGAAAAATCTAATTTACGCTTAAGCAAACTGTTAACGCTTAAGTAGATAAGCATCCTCTCTCACGGAATAGTTTCCAAAGAGCTGAAGTGCATATTAAGACTCACCTGAAGTTGCCACCTTCCCACATAGAATGTGTCATTGCAAGTAGTTGGTATCCAGCACTTATTTATACTCAGAAAATACTCAGTGTCATCACAAAGGAAACTGGCACGTTCCACAAACAACATGGTGAGGGTATTCATAAACAACTCTTGAGTTTGACAGAAATACCTTAGTGAAAAGGTGTTTATTTGTCGTCGACCGGTGAATAGCATATTGATAAAGTAATAAAAATCATACAGAATCCCATACTGTAAAAAACATTTACGGTAAAAAAACCGGCAGCTGTGGTTACCAGAACTTTACCGTAAAAAATACAGTAGCAACGTAAAAAAAATCTGTTAAATTTACGGTAAAATAACGTATTTCATTAACTGATATAATGTTAATTTAATACAAACCTAATGAAGTACTAATATCTGTTTTGTACCTTTATAATACACTGACAGTCAACAAACACAGTGGTGATAAGAGTCACATGATGAATCAAAGTTCATCACAAGCAGATTTTCCACAAGCTGAGAAGGACAACACTAACATATAGAAGGTGCACACAGTGTCATTCACACACACGCTAAACACCATCATGGTAACATGCATGAAATTTTAAAAATGCAATAAACATTAATTTAACAACATTAGATGTAACATAAAACCCTAATGTACATAACTGATTAGGAAAAAATGAGAAAAACTAAGAAGAAACAGAGTCATTTCAACGAAAATATATCAAATAGGAATTGTCACGCAGGGAATTGTGGGAATGTCAATTTACGTTTTTTCACTGTAAATTTTACAATGAATTGTTATTTTTCACTTTCAAAAAACTGTGAATTTAACGGTATTTTACCGTAAAATTACATTAAATGTACCGTTAGATCTATTACAGTTATTCACCATATATAGTACGGAAACTTTCTATAAACCAATTGACAGTTTTTCACCGCAGCATTTTTACAGTCTTTTACTGTTAAAATCACGGTCATTTTTTACAGTGCACACATCAATTCATCACTGACTTTTAAATTTCCTGAGAGCATCTTTTGTGCATCGTTTTGAATTATACATTAGTATGAATTTTTTTTACATATGTTTAAGGGTGAAAATGCATAAAATGTTGTCCTGGGGCTGAAAATCATTACTTATCTGTGACATTACAAAAACAACAACAACAATGATGATTTTAATAATAATAAAAAGAATAATCATAAAGACTTATTATCATTTTGATTGTGAATCTTTTTCCTTCCAGTTCTCTTTACGGTACTGACCAATGTAAACGGAATATAAATAGCAATTGCTCCCTAGAAATGACATAAAGGTTTACATAAACATATATGGCAGTCAGTGCATGATTCCTAAAAATGTAATTGTATGTATATCGCATGTAATATTCGCTGCATCCTTGTGTGCCACTATCATAACTATAAAGAAGAGAAAATCATTATCTGTCATATGAAGAAATGTATGTGTTAACAATTTCCTACTGCCGTGCTCTATATATCAGTTGCTTTATTATCATATTCTTTACAGTTTGTACAGTTTGTGGTATAAGAAGAAGCAGAGCTACAGACAGTAAATGTACACGTTCAAATGTTCATCTTCATGTTGTTCCGAACCTGTATGACTTTCTTTCTTCTGTGGAACATAAAAGCATATATTTTGAAAAATTATGACGTTTTTTTTGTTCATACAATGTTTGAACACCAATATTTTCCAAGATATCTTCTTTTGTGTTCTGCAGAGGAAATAAAGTCACGCACAAGTTTGGAACAACATGAAGGTGAGAGAAAATCATGAGAGAATTTTCCTTTTAATGTGCTGTTTGTATATGTCGATGGACATGATATATGTTCATTATTTTACATTGTAATATATCCTAAGTAAGATCTGTAGCACTTTCTCACTGAATGAATCAAGCTGGAAAAAAATCCTTAGGGAAGATCAACTAAACAAAATTCACTTATTCACTTGGCAGCTTTCATAACCTTTAATATCTTTAAGCTGTGGGGACCAGAACTGACGACTCTGACTTCAGCAGTATGTCTGCTATTTCTGAAGTATGACATTTTCTTGGCATGCATCTGTTTCTGGATATCTGCTTCTGTAGATATTTATCTCTTTTACACAAATGTGAGTCAAATGTGTTTTAAGTAGTATGACTCAGTATTTCTTATTGTAGGTGTTCTCTGATTCAGCTTATTCGGATCCGTTTGTAGGCGTAAAATACTGATTTTACCTTGTAGTATAGTCACCGAAAAGACGTGACCTCAATATTCATGTGAGATAATTATCACATTAAGGGCCAACCAGTGTCTGACCAAAGTGCAGAGGTTGTTGTTGAAATGTGAAACTAGCAGGGATTTTGAAAACTGGGTCTCTCACATGTTTTGTCATACATGTGAACATGACCTTAAACTTCTATCAACTGCCATGTGTTCATAAACAAAACGGCTGTATTACAAAAACTCAGTTTCCACTGCAATAAACACCAATTATCAATCTAAATCAGATGACTTCTTCATAGGTTAAAGTTTCTATTATTATACTGTGGGTTTTATGGACAACACATTTAGTGACAAATATTGAAATCTTTAGCTTTTACATATGTGATATTTTAAATATTAGTGTTTTATGCCTATTTAAGTATAATAATACACGCTGCGATAAAGCTGAATCGGCGCATCCATTTCAAATTGACTAAACTTAAAGTTTAGTCTTAATTTTAAGCAAACAACAACTAAAACAGCTCTCACAATCACACAGGAACACACAGAAAATTTAAATTTACATAAATGGGACTGTCCTCACAAGAGCAAACGTCAAGTTTGTTTTGATGAGAATTCTTATTTTTGTGGTTGGCAAATGTCACACATGACATGTTCTGATTTCTGATAAGCTGCATTCTGATTTCCTCTTAAAGCCCGCCAGTGATCGTTGACAGTCACACGATTACATGCCATCGAATTTGCACAGATAAACACTTTCACTGGAACGTGTGACAAAGCTCTTTCTAATTACGAAAAGGAACTCTCACTTATCGCTAATAAATCTCTTTAGAATTAACAAATTCCATTCTGCACCTACATATATTATTGATATCAGTAATTAAAGAAAATTCTTAGAAACCTGTTATTTGGGCTAGGCCCTGCATTAAACTGTTGAACTGAGGGATGGATGCTGATGCAGCCGAAGCAGATCTAAGCCTTATTTTGAGCCACAGACTATGAAACAGGCCTAAAAAGACCCCGAACTGGCCTTTGAGGTAGCACTCAGTGTGATGAATGCTTTGCTTTTAAATATTATTGTGTTATATTCTATTTTTATTGCTTAATTCCTATCTATGTCTGTACTTTCTTTTGCACTTGAAGCTTCTGTCACCAAGACAACACAACAAATAAAAAACCGTATGTCATCACAGTATCTTTACTGTGTTTAAGAACACTATTCCTGGTTTCACAGACAAGGCTTAAGCCTAGTCCCAGCCTAAAATGCATGTTTGAGCTGTTTTAATATATTTTATAATATAGCTGTTTTTTATATTTTAAGATATGTCACTTCAAGTTGCTTCAGTTAAAAAAGCTCAAACATGCATTTATGCATTGCCATTGATTTGTCTTAAGATGCACACCAGTAGTATTTTTTATAAAAGTCCTAATTAAACGAAGGCCTAATAGTAGCCCTGCCTGTGAAACCATATGGCCAAATGAAGTCTTTCTATACTTTGAAGTAAACTGGACTTAGCACTGTAGCGATCTATAACTTTTTTTTCCACTAGAGGGCGCTAGTAAACACAGAGAGCCCTTTATATACAGCCAAATCAAATTAGTTATTTCTATTTGAGGATAGTGTAACGACCCATGTTTATTAAGAAAATTATATAAAATGTTATTAATAATCATTATGAAATATAATTATGTCGATATACCAGAGTACAGCTCTACAACAAAGTTCAGGAGACGTTTAAAGTTGCTCTGTCGGGTCACTATTTTAAACTTTTTACCATTGACCACGGCTGCACTAATGTAGTGTAGCTACAACAGCCGAGGATGTAGCAGCAGCTAACTAGCATCCCATAAGGTTCGTTTAGCAAATAGAAAGGGGATTTTGATATATTTAGGCCTATATGGTAAATCCACCATTTTGTTCTGCCTGTAAATTATAACAACGTTAAAAATATTAAAAACTACGTCTGTTTTGTACTTTAGTTCCTTCTGGTGATTGATTGTGTTACCTCAGGTCGGTTTTCCTTTTTGTCGGGTAAGGCCATCTGTTCCTGCGGCTTCCAGCGGTTCAGGCAGCTGTTTGGCCAGGCATGAGGGCACGCAGCGGATCGCTGTGCCACGCAGAGACAAAACACCTTTTTACCAGGAAGTTACAGGTAGATTAAATGCTCACACACCAAGGGCCTACTGAGTGAGCTGGCTTACAACATCCCTCTCTTCAATCAAAAATGTGCCAAAGACCCAAAAGCCATAGAGGAGACCTGGGAGTGTTGTAATTCCTATTTAATTGGTTTCAAAATAAAATAGTAGCCTATATAAATTCATTTCTTATCTACAAACAGCTTAAATTAGTGTGAAGTAGGCCTACTACTAATTGTGGAACTAAAAGAATATTTGAATATTTGGTGCATGAAATAAAACGGCACACAGGGAAAAAAAGTAGGCTAAATAGAAAAACTGAAAAGGTAGTATAGCCTAGGCCTTCTGGTAATTTTTGTTCAATATTTGTTTAAGGTACCTGTTTTGAAATGTTTAAGGATGAAGAATGTTATAAAAATAAGTAGTAGGCTATATTACTATATAGCTATTTGTAGGCTATTGTAGCCTATTGTTTTTATTTTGGTAAAAACAATGCTTTTATATTTTTTTAATACACTCTACTTTTTTAGAGTGTAATGAGATATACTCATTGTTAAAACCATCCATCATTATTAAACATTTTAATTCCAAACAGAAAAGCATGTATAACATAAAATTCGAAACAATATATATAGCCTATATGGCATATATATATATATTTTTTTTTTAAAACTATAATTTATTTAAATAATTGTATTTTTGAAAACACTGGCCATTTAAAAGTTGTCTATGATTTCAGTGCACCACAGTGGGCAGAACAGCGTCAGTAAGCCTACCGAAAAATCCCGAGGCGTTTCCGAAGGGATCCGATCCAGAGAAAACTGAGGTAGAGCGCAGAGACGGGAGCCGCTGTTTCCACTTCTCCATCGCAGAAGAACCCATTTCATTTCGTTCATTTTCCGTTAACATTCTTAATTCAGCGATGGCACCGGAATACTGACAGTGATGGCGAATTCCCGAGCAAAGACTCGGGTCTGACTGCCATGTGTGATCCATCTTTTTTGCGCCTTGCATCACAGACCGTACCAGGCTTATGCATTTTAAATATATAGGGCGCTTACATGTACTGTGTACATGTCTCCACATAGAATGACTACACTATGTGAGAGGACAACGCTGATGCCAATGGATATACCGAAGGATGATGCTTGATAAAGCGGATTTATTCACGTCGAAGATAAGATGTGTATCGGTGTGGCGTGGGAGAAAATGTCTTTGGCTCCAGCAAGAAAATGAAGATGGGAAGAAGCGTCTCGTCCTGTAGCCCAGTAGCGAGAGCCAGTCGTTATTTACATATCTAAATCTGCGCACAAGATAATGATACTGACGCTGTGTCTCAGGATTAAACGAAACCACAAAAACACTGCAGAAATAGAGTAATTGTGCTATTAAACTCTGCTTGATTTAGTCACCGTGTGATGGGAATATACTGCTAAGGCTTGGCCTAGCTTTTATGGAAAACCCGAAGACATGACATGCACACGAAAAAAGAGGAAACGATATTTTTTGTTTTTTAAAACCCGTATGTATGTAATATTCCAGCTTCTGGCATAATATTGTTTAAACCGTTCAGCAAAAGACTTTCCAGTGAAACAGGTCTTGTTTCTGTTTTTCAGACGTGACCATTCCGTGTATAATTAATTAATTAATTAATTAATTTTTTCATTCTGTGTTCATAAAGGACGTCGAGGTTCATCTTGGATTACAATTTGGATTCATGTGCGATTTATTGAACGCGTTGTGTCGGGTCGAAAACACGTATTTGCACCTTTTTGTGAATTTTTTATTTTTTTTTATTTTTTTTAATATTTGCAACAAGCTCCAGTTAAGGCCTACTATCGAGAGGTCCATTGTCTATTGGGAGATCGAGAATTAGCCTACAGGTAAGAGATCCGTCACTGTATGACTCCCCTATTTGATGTTTTATAATTTAACTAGACTATAAAATGGTGCTCGAGCATTTAAATAATTTTTTTTTTTTTTTTTTGTCAATTTTTTTTTAAAGTCAATAATAATAATACAACATCCATGACTCTCGCCATGACGCATAATATGTACTGAAGTGAAATGCAGGCCTGTTTTATGCATTTGTTATTTCATTGTCCCTCATGCAAACGCGCAGACGCGCGCGCGGAATAAGACGCACACAGAGGGAGAGACGCCGTAGTTCTTCAAGATATCTAATGATAACCATGCAGGTCACAATGCTCTAAGAAGATGTGATTCGCACCCAAGAGAGATAACGAAATATCAGTGTAACACTGTCTGGGACTGTCGTATATGCGCCCTGGCAGAGTCCATACGGGTCATTTGCACTTTTGCGTATTGGCTGTGCGAGTCACGTCATTAGTTCTAAGCAATACATTATTTTTCATGTGTTTTACAGAAAACCATCGACAACGCACGCGCTGTAAAACAGGCTCTAGTTCAGTAAACGATTTATGTGTGGCGCATCACCAAGCGCACCGATAGCCCTTCGCAAATGAACATAATGGAGATACAGCGAGAACATTTTGTAAAAGCTAGCCACGAACGACGGGATCACATTGTTCTTTTTCATCGTATCAAAACGATAGGTGTGGGAGAGTCGAAATGATTCAGGCTCGTATGGTTGGTGAATTCCGCGTCGCCTCCTCCCACCGAGACCACGGTAGCGATATTCACTGCTGTTGCTATCCAGCCTTCTACCTCCAACCAACTCCCTTTACATCTGACTCCTCCCAACGACATCGAAGGCCTTCTCACTATTAATGCGAGATAAGAGCACACTAAATCTCTGGAGGGAAATATTAAAGAGTCAGAATAATTAATACAACATAATGATAACCCAAGGGATGACAACTGTAATGGGTACAATAGAGCTAAAGACCTCCCTTAAGGAAAATGTTTGTGTGTGTATGTTCCCAAGTGTGTGAAAAAAAATGTCTTTTTATTGAATATTTGTCTGACAAAAAAAACTACTTTGATTTAAAATTTTGTAAATTAACAAGTTGTCTCAGTTGTAACAAGTGTATTCATTTTTTTGGGTGTTTTTTTTGTTTGTTTTTTTCACAGGGAACCTTTAGCTCTACCATCTTTATGGTACTTCAAATACTATTATTTCAATGCATTATTTCTATTTTATTTGGTAGTTACGAAAAAAAAAAGTACTTTGTCTAAAAATGTATGCGATAATAGGAACATTTTAAAAATGATTTCGATAATCAAATCCAACCTTTTGGCATTGCACATAATCACCTTTTTTGGCTAGAATAATTTTGCAGTGCAGAGCGATAAACTGGTGTTTATAGGAAAGTACTGTGTTGCTATATAGTGAGAAAACAGTACAATAGTATCTCATAAGGGACATTTATTAATTAATAAATTAATTAATTCAATTATATGTAGGCCAACAGACCAGTTTGTCCTCAAGACATATAGCCTATGTTAAATATTGAATATGAGACCGTTTTTCAAATGGCTTATCAAAGTGTTCAGTGGAGGAGGGTAAATTCTGTTTCACTGAACAAATGAAACTTCTCAGCCAACCTTTTTGGAATGCGTGTGTGCCCACGAGTCTAGCTGACAAAAATTGTGAGGTGAACACTTTCACTTATGTAGGTGACATGAATGACATTACCAGCTCAGACACGTCTAAATAAGCCACATATTTTTTTTAGCCCTTTATGTCCCAGACCAAAACGTGAGCACATTAGCATTTACTGTGGGAACAATTTGCACGCAAATCGATAAAATTTGCATATTGAAAAGTTTCATCTTTGGACCATAAAAATGTTAATACTCCCTCCATACCAGGTCACTGAACTGCTCTTTCAAGATGTGAAAAATGTGACATTAAGCAGTGAGAAAACAGTTGTTCAGGTTATATATTCCTTTCATATTCCTTCCTTTTATCTTTTTTGCATGAAGGTAAAGTTCAATGATATGCATGTAGGACACTAAATCTCTTAATATTCATGTCAGTTTGTTTCTACCTAAAGGTTACTACAATTGGAAACATCTCAACAGAGTGGAAGTGCTGATTCAAATAACACCTTTAACTGATATAAAGCTGTATATTTTGTAAACTGGTTACAACAGGTTGTCACAGTAAGGTTGTAAAATTTTATCTTCTCTATGACAGAAACATTCACTGTAATCTCCATTCTGGCTGATTATTCCTCATGAATGACACTTTCCTTCCCAGCTCACCTCAACGCATACAATTCTAAGTTGCATTCAGGCTTACAAAGACACATACACCGCACTAGGCAGAAGGACCCTGTAGCCTAGCAACAAGCAGCTGTAATTGCTGTGACACAAGTGAATTAGTGTTTCTGCTCTAAAACAATGGGTCGGCGCAGTTCTATCTCCTGTTGGACTAAGGTACTCAGTGACTTTGTCATCAACTGGCGTCTACTTTGAGCTTTCTCGGTATCAGAGGATGTTAGCCAGTGAGGGCTGGCACAAATGGCGCTTTAAATGCTGCCAATATCACCTCAGCAGGTGAAGGTATACACCTGAATTCATGGATCAGTGCTCTTTCACATAGAGAGAGTCGGATAATTCTAGCTGGCTGCTCTACACCACAGCAGGGTACATGTCTGTTTGGCAAGTGTATATGCCCTCGTCTAAATACCGTCAACCAGGGGCGGAGTCTGCCTTTTCGGTATGTGGGTGTAAATGAGAGAGCTTATGTTAGGTGGAACGTCCAGAAACATTTGGCCAAAATTATTCATGTCATTATACTAAGTTCAAGCTTCTTTTTTTTTAGAATAATTTCACTATATATTCTAAAGCTTTGTTTGGAGCACTGCTATAGCCTTTAATGTTGATTAAAAAGATTTCCAACTCTTTCATTCCCCCCTTCCCCCACACCCCTTGCCCCCGCATCCTGGTCCACATGCCTATACTCAACACATAAAAAGTGATGTGTTGTAGCCTAGCAACAATGAGGTAATTACCATGAAAGACTAGTTGCTGGCATGCCATGTAGCGTGTGGTGGAAACAGCTGATCTGTTCGGCACTAAGGGAGAAGCAGAAGATGTTCCTCAGCATGTTACAGCAGATGCTTACAGGAGTCCTGCTTATCCTATTCAACAAAATTATTGATTGATCTGTGTTTACTGATGGTGGACACGTCAGGTGCTCTTTTTTCTATTCTTTCTATAGTAGTTTATATTTGGTTTATGCACTAAAATATATAGGATTAAGAATTTTTTTTCATTTATTTTATTTAATATATTAATATTTAATATTATTGAAAATAAATGTTTCGTGCACAATCCAGAGTTGTAAATTAACTTGATTAGAATCATTACTTAACAAACATAAAATGTCCCCAATACTGCAATAGATGTCTTGAGAAATCACTTCTACCTCTATACGCAGTGCTGGGCAGATTACTTACAAATTATAGTCTGTCAGTGATTACAAATTACATGATTTGTCATTAGGTCAGAGGAGTTTGTCTGACAGAAGAAGATTGGGAATCCCTTCATTACATGATCAAACAATAATAAACATGAAAACAGCAATGACATTACACATTCAAAGTTTTCCAGGTTTGAAATATCCAGATCAATAATTTGTGAAGGTTTCATAGTGTTTTACAGCTATATATCTGCAGTGTTTAGTAACTTGCATAATTATCTCATACTCATCTCATGGTGTAATTGAGAGGGTCTTTTGTCCCCAAATGTAGAAGCATCACAGATTTATTTACATGACAATTACATGGCCATTCTATATTGTGAATATAGTCAAAGCTAAATGGTAGGAAATTTTAAGACTAAAAGAAGAATTAGGGAGAATCAATAAATTGTGAATAATTTACTGCCATTATGTGAATAATATGTAATCATGTAATCCATAAAAAGTAACTGTAATCTGACTGAGCATTTAAAAAAATAATATAATCTAATTACAAGCACTACATTTTTTAATTCTTATTACGTAATCCAGATTACATGTAATCAGAACTACCCAACACTGTTTATAGGACATTAACATGCGCAGTTAGAATAAAGATGCAGCATATTTTAACTGAATCAACACTTGGGAGTATGTGCAGATTACTCTCAACGCCAATGCCAATGAAGCCGAGCGACACAATTGCATTTTCCATTGTTTTTCATTGTTTTATCTATGTAAACACGCTACAGGAGAGTCAGGTATTTTTAAGATGCCGCATTTTTCAGACGCTGTGCCAAGTTAAAAGACGTTCAACTTTTAAAAACACATCTCCTATGTTATTTTCCATTCTGCTTTCTTTGTGAACAACCCCATTTATTTTTTAAGTCTGATTGGAATCTGGATCTTTAAAGTGCATGTAAACAAGCAAAAACAACAATAACAAAACAGTTGGGAGAGTGGCTCAGTAGAAACGTAAAAACTGGTCAAAAAAAGGCAATAGCATTATAAGAAAATTATGGTTGCACTTTATTTTACAGTATGTGCAGTTTCAGTGTACTTACAGTGTAGCCTACTTACCCACCAAAGTACTGAGTAATGTAAGGTAACTACATGGTTAGGTTAGTTTAGGTTTAGGGGTAGGTTTAGGGTTAGTACCTTACCCAGTGAGTGTCATTACTACCATACGTACATAGAATGTACATGCAAAACAGGACTGTAAAATAAAGTGCTACCAAAATTACTACTGTCTTTTAATTTTCTTTGGGAATAGTGGTCGACTGTCATTAGTTTAGATTGAAACCTGAACCTAAAATAACAAAATAAATAACAAAATGCGAAAGAATTCCAGTATTTCCAATGTACATTTTATCACCAGTATGTTTCCACATGGCAAATAACTACAAAAGTTCTTCATTTGATTTTCTACTTTACCCGAATTTTTTGGATAATTTTTCACATTTATGAATTGCCATAGTACTTCTTGAGTTAGATTTTTTATTTGGCACTAGTAGCAGTTTGCTGTTGAATTAGTGGGGTAATCTCAGAGCTCCATTTATTTGCTAGAAACAATACTCTTAAAAAATGCTGTAGTGGTATTAAGAATAATCTCTCTCTTTTTCATGCTATTTAACACTTCTTGACCTAAAAATCGTTTTTCCCAGGCATTACAGAAAAAAAAAGTCAGAAGTATTTGTGGCCTTTAAAGACCAGCATTTGTTTGTAACAAATGTTTTGTTCTTTATTAACAGGTGTGGAGGCACGTTTGAAGGGACGTTCCAAAGAGAACTATACAAAATGGGGCAATGCATATCAAGCTTCTCTCCTTCCATTTGAGACAACAACGAAAGGCAACCACGAGGACGGACGACAGCTCAGCTGGAGGTGGCGGAGGTGGAGGAGGGAGTGGAGGAAGTGGGGGTAAAGGAGGAGTTGAAGGAGGAGGTGTGCAATTCGAGCAGCAAAAGGGATGGCCAACGGAAACGCAAGCAGTGATGGGCCTGGGAACCCCTTGGCGGCTGTGGTGTCCACGACAGGTGGCATGATGGGTGGAGCACCTTCTTCAGCTGTGTCTACCTATGTGAAACTCGTCCTTCTGGGGCTGATCATCTGCATCAGCCTGGTGGGCAACTTAGTGGTATCCCTGCTGGTGCTAAGGGACAGAGCCCTACACAAGGCACCCTACTACTTTCTTCTGGACCTTTGCCTTGCCGACACCATCCGTTCGGCGGTCTGCTTTCCCTTCGTGCTGGTGTCCATCAAGAACGGCTCGGCCTGGACTTACAGCGTGCTCAGCTGCAAGGTGGTGGCCTTCATGGCCGTCCTTTTTTGCTTCCATGCTGCCTTCATGCTGTTCTGCATCAGCGTCACACGCTACATGGCTATCGCCCACCACCGGTTCTACTCTAAGCGAATGACCTTCTGGACATGTGTGGCGGTGGTATGTATGGTCTGGACGCTGTCGGTCGCCATGGCATTCCCGCCCGTCTTTGACGTCGGCACCTACAAGTTTATCCGCGAAGAGGACCAATGCATCTTCGAACATCGCTACTTCAAGGCCAATGACACATTAGGCTTCATGCTGATGCTGGCTGTGCTAATCTTGGCCACTCACGTGGTGTACATGAAGCTTCTGCTGTTCGAATACAAGCACCGAAAGATGAAGCCGGTCCAAATGGTTCCAGCCATCAGCCAGAACTGGACCTTTCACGGACCTGGAGCCACAGGCCAGGCGGCCGCAAACTGGATAGCAGGGTTCGGCCGTGGCCCAATGCCTCCCACTTTATTGGGCATCAGGCAAAACTTGCACAACCAGAACAGACGCCTGCTAGGCATGGAGGAGTTTAAGGCCGAGAAGCAGCTTGGCAGGATGTTCTATGTCATCACCTTGTTTTTTCTGGTGCTTTGGTCCCCGTACATTGTGGCCTGTTACTGGCGGGTCTTTGTGAAGGCATGCACCATCCCGCACCGGTATCTGTCCACTACCGTGTGGATGAGTTTCGCCCAGGCTGGCGTGAACCCCATCATCTGCTTTTTCCTCAACAAGGACCTGAAGAAGGGTCTGCTGGCCCACCTGCCTCCCTGTTGTAGAACTCCACCTCAACTGCCCCGTGAGCCTTACTGTGTCATGTGAAGATGAGTGTTCATTCATAATGTTCATTTTTTTATGTTCTTTCTCTTCTGGATGGTTGGAAAGTGGACAGCCAGGGGGAGGGATTAAGAGGTCTGTAATGATGGAGACATGGACAAACTTTAAGAGCTGTTGTGGCCTTTGATTCAGTTTAAGATGCTTTAAAAGGGTGGATGTCACAGAATAAGCATCTACTGTCACCTTAATGATTTTAAGGGCAAAATGGGCTCTACGCTAATATGCGGTTTGATAAATCAACTCTGAACAGGTTTGAAGAACCGTGTGTTTCGCGTTAGGGTGGTACAAATTCACAAATCAACCAAACTGATGGTCTATTTTATGGTGAATGTATGAAGGCTATATCAAATGGCTTCTTATGATCGATCTCGACAAACATTACCGTTTGATTTGACTCAGTATCTGAATTCCTTTACCAGGATCCTGAGGGCCTCGAATCAAAGATTTGCAAAAATATTCATATTCATGCCTTGTGAACAGCTGCACTCCTGGCAGAGTAATTTATATTATTTGAACTAGTGATTCAAAAATACTCGACGTGCATGTGTATTACCTTATCTTTAAGGGGAAACAAACTTGAGATTAAACTATTTTTAAAAATGAGTGCCAAGCATAAGCCTCTAGGAATGAGTGAGGCTGATAAAAAAAAGACAAAGTTTCTACAATTTATGCTAATTGGATGGGCTGAATCATTCCTGTGGCTCCATCAGGCAGGAATTAAGATGCTCATGAAAAACAGTGTGTATAAAAACTTCCAGAACAAATAATGTTGATTCAAAGGGATTGTAGACAAAAGGAGCTGACTGAAAATATGAATCTGTGTGAAATATGGCCTATTCAGGGTTGTAGGCTCTTTCCCTGAGTTTTTGCTGTAATTTATTGTTTTTTTAGTTTGTCTCTTTCTCTCTCAATTCTGTTTACTTCATTTATAAAATATTTCATATCATTGCACAAAATATCTCATGCCTTTATAATTTCCGTAATGAATCTGAATATATGACCATCTTATGATATTGAAACCAGAAAAGGTGAAGTATTTTACTGTTAGTGGTCTCATTTTGTGAAGAGACGGGTCAGTATTGAATACTGATCTGTTAATGATGTATTTCGGTTAAACCAACCGATCATTTATCCTTCCGAACGCTTGCACAGAAGATGTTGTAGAGGAGAAGTTACTTGGTCTTTTGCATTTTGAATTACTTGAATGAAAGTTTGCTAGCCTATTGGAAACAAAAGGTTTTTAATATGTGATTTTCATACATGTATCTTGGAAGGTAATCTTGGAAGGTATGTTGCATTAGAGGTATTTTAGTTTGCATTTACTGTGTTTTACAGTCTAACACAGGATGACTGGATTTTTGGAAAGAAGTTGTTGGTCAGGTAGTAAGGAACCTAAAGTTAAATGTTTGTGCTGGATTGAAGTCTGACAGTGCAATTCGGCCTCCTGTTGACCATGAATCAAACAAAAATCTGGTTTTTAATCTTGTAATAAAAATATGAATGTGTTTGAGATTAGGGAAGAAAAAAACATGTAAGGTGTTAGTGGAATGTTTAGATTTCTTTTTTGAAGTAGGTATTCCATTTCATTAGGAGCTAATAGGTGGATGAACTAAATTCCGAAATGGGTTCAGTGTCAAATGAATTTTCCTTAATATTTTGCACACAACTCAAGAAATCATTGATCAGCCACATGATTTCTCTGGCATATATTGACTTGAATCAGAATGCTGACCAATGCAGACAGGACAGATTGTAATATTTCCGTGAATGTTCAACGAGATCTCTCTGTAGGGTAGGCATGGGATTGGTAGAAGTGATCAGACTTTCTTTTTCTAAAACCTATCATTGCAAGAACACAGAAAAACAGCAGAAAAACATCTATAATGAACAGAAAAAAAGAGGAATATTTCTTTCTGTTACCTGCATTTTATGCCTTACTCCATTACCAAGGTTTAATGTTACCAATGCAAGAATGATCTGAAAGCTGTATGCTTCTATAGACACCAATAAATCATACTAAAACATATGCTGGGGAAAACACAACACTGTGTATTTGTGGATTATCGGAGGACATGTCTCGATGCCCTTAACAAGCCTGTGGGTTGCGGGTAAGAAGACGCCTGCAACGGCTGCGTTGATAACGAATTCGCGAACTGTGGCATGTGGGAGTGTACAATTTTGCTCAGTTCTCTGGAGAGACTTGAATTTACGAAAACAAAACAACACAGAGAGACACAAATTGATTTTCCGTGGAATTAAAAGGAACTTCTTGGATTCGTAAGGATTTCTTTGAGACTTTTTTTCTTCTTCTCGTCTTTGGGCGGGTTTGGGGTGGGGGACAGTATGTGAATGACGGTTTGGGCTATTGTTGTATTCACCTGTGAATAGGAAATCGCTTGGGTCGGTGTTGGGGATGGGTGAACCGGATGTGATTTTGTAACAAGCAAAAATGCCTGGTAGAACATTTTTAGTTGCTTCAGGCATCTTATCTTTTGTAAAATAACTGTGAACCTCTGTGTAATTTCATGTGTATTATATGGACAATGCACTAACTTCAAGTGGGGGGCGGAGTGAAGGGTGGGGTTACGACCCTTGAACGTCATCTTTTTACCACGCATGTGTGTGTGAGTGTTTACGCTGAGTATGAGTGTGTGGATGGAACTGGGTACTCATGAGGAGCAAAGCAAAGGTGAAAGGTCAGAGATACACCGCTTGATAGGAACCACTCCTGAAGTTGATCCACTAAAACTTCACATTTTTAATGCATCAACACAATTGCAAAGACTACAGAGAGCTGAGCCTTAAATAAAATACGTTTATTAGAATCAACAGAGGATATGGATCATAACCAACACTCAAAGAGGAATATGTCTTGTTTACCACATCTTGACACTGACATGAAAACACAGCTACAGATGGAAAAGCAATTTCAGCATTACGGAATGAATTTTGATATTCAGATTGCACCTTTAAATGCAATCAATCATTTTAGTTCATTCTAAACGTTCATTATCTGCAGTTCTTGCATCTTTTTTTTTTCAGAATTTATAAAACTACAGTAAAATTGTTGTTCAAAAACAATTGCACACTTCTGGGTAAACAAAAAAGGATGTAAACTGCATAAAGGAAAAAACCCCGGTAAAACCATTTTGAAAAGCTATAACAGACAAAGATGAGTTTTCTTAAGTTTAATTATTCTAAAACAATGCAATGAGTTTGCAAGCAAAAACTGTTACAAAGTTTATTTGATACCTATGTCTTAATTTTATTTGCCTTTTATATTAATTATCAATAGTGCCTGAGTTGATCAAAAAATCTTTTTCTGATTAATCGCTAATAATTGCCAAATTATATGAACATGCATGAGTATGTGATTTTATCATTTCAGCTCACTGAACTACTGAACGAATGAAAAAAATCTTTAAAACAGCTTAGATATGACAAGCCACTCATACAGCGAACTATTACAAGAGCAATAGACAGCACCTGTCCATCAAACGTTCATGGGATTGAAATTTTAGTTGAGCAACTCAGGAGTTGTTTATTTGTGAATGCATGATGAATGAAAGGGGTAAAGGAAAAACTAAAAGAAAAAAAGAGAAAGAAACGTGAGTCAGCTTTCAGATATCTTGATCTGTAAATCAACAGGATTTTTTTTCCAACATGACAATAAAAGTTTACTTTTGTTGCATTTTTGCCTCTTAATGTGGTGTGACCTTTATTCAATGCACTATGAGTTCAAGATTGAGTTAGCAATCTATTCTTATTTGATTTTTGGATTCTTTATTCTTTTGTCATAATGTTTGTAACCTCTTTGACAGTGAAGTTTGCCAACTCATAAATACCTCAGGTTCACACGCTTGTATTATGAGTTGGCCTTTGACCTTAATCTACTTCAGAGAGACACTGAACTATATAGGATGAGCAATTCCCTTTGATAGGCCAAAAAATTAAATGCGATTATGCAATTCTTGTTTTTATATGGAACATTGAAGTATTTATTCTAAATGATCTGTGCACATCATTTGCCATGTGCCTTTGTAATTTTTAATCAAATAACTTCCCTCTTGCAGCGACATCTCTTTTCTGATGATGTGTTTACTGGCATGAGGGCGGGGCAACCTTTCACTCACATGACATCACAGCAATAGCAAACCACGACTATCCAACCATCCAATCAATTCCTGATGGACAAAATCAAGTCCACCCTACATTTTCTTTCTTGTTTGAGAAGCGTTTCACACTGATATACGTCATAATAGGGAAGAAAACACTGTCGCAACTTACGTTTCATGTCAGCTTTAATTTCTGATCAAATTACCATGAGAAAAATATGTTCATTCAGGTTCTCGCTCTGTTCCTTCTGTCCAATTACGGTCATTTGCAAAAATGGTAAATATTTGCATGAGCATTTAATAACATCAGATAGCACCATGGTGTCTCTGCAGCCAGCTCAGATATTGCAATCTAAAACTGAGAGAGAGCTTCCATTGGAATTCAACAGTGATCAGCAGCATGCGGTGGATGAACATTAGTCCACTCGGCGTGAGATTGGCCATGGTTAGATGCTCACACCATATGTGTGAGGTCAACTGATTAATGTTTGCCAGTCTGCGCTTAGTGAGGTTTGATCCACAGCAAATCCAATAAAGGCAACCACTCGCCCTCAGACTCATGGTAGACTGAGAGAGGAGCATATGTATATAGTTTACTTAGGTTCTACAGAGAAGATAGGTGTACAAGAAGCTATGGATATATAAATGAACAGAATGACAGCAGGAAGGAATGAAGACTTCAACAGCAGAGGGAGCGGGATGAGTAAAAGCGCTGGCCTGGAGGAATTTCACCTCATGGCAGGTTAAAGCTGAGCTGAGCTGACTGTCTGTCTGGCCCAAGCAGGGGATTCAGGCCACAGATCAAGCGAGGCCAGATGAGTAGGGTTCTACTGTAGCCTTCTCCCATATTCACTGCACAGATGAGTTACTTCTTGCTATTATATCTCTTGTAGTTTGTAACAGCCTTGTGTTTCTATGGTTTACATTTGTGGAACAATCTAACCCAAAATTCAAGGCACAAAATCCTTCAACTAATGAAATGCATAGTAAAAAATTGCCATTGTTACATGTTGCGCTTGTTTTCTTTATTCACAAACGTACTCATTTTTTAAGACTTTTGACCTTTTTAGGATTTTTATAGCATGTACATCTCCCTTGTTGCCTTTTCATCTGTACATTTTGGTAAATCTGTAAATGACATTGAACCAAAGGTGTTATGAATACAATAGCACCATCTGGTGGCAAATATAGACATTTATGAGTAAGCAACATATTCTTGAAGACAGAATAAATACTCCACACAGTATTTAAAAGAACCTAAAAACATGCATATTCATTGAGGATAAAAATGTTATTTTATTAAAACAGTCCTGAAAATGGATTGAAACATTCATTTAAATTAATTGAATTAATAAAGGACATCACACATCACAATGGTCACTAACAAATGCATGAAGTTAAAATCTATTTAAAGTGCATATATATACAAATAAAATAAACAAATAAACCAAAAAAAAATTTCATGAAATGTGTTAATCTTGATGTATATTGATGCCTGTCATAGTATCCATGCTTTTGTGTGAACTGGATTAAAACAGATATTTCCGGCAGTTCTTCACTCCACACTTGCACTCCATATGGATCCGCTTGATGGGTGATCCTTCAAATCCAGCCCGACTGAAGTCTGAGTCCATTTTTTCACTCTCTGCATCTACTGGATCAACTGCAGCAAAAATGAAAAGTACATATTAGGTATTTACAAAAGCATATAATTTAGCTCCTCGTTATCTTATTAATAGACCCACCCCCAAAAATTTAAGAAAAGACCAAAAAAAAAAGAAAAGAAAAACTGTTCATCTTACTGTTCATCTTATAGTCAAAGGTGAGCTCTTCTCCCGCTTTGATCCCTCGTTTTGCAAAGAATGCAATTCTGGGAAGTCGCTCATCCAAGTTCTCAATAAAAACATTATATACCTGCAAGTTTGGATCGCACTGGAAAAACAATGGTAAAGATTTATTAAATTGCATGTTTTGTGAAGTCAATGTTATAAGTTAAGTTACTAATTTTGCAGCACACTGCTACATATTTGCCAAAACAAAATAAAAAAAAGCACATTAACTTTTAGAAACATTATCACATTGCCCAGACTCGGCAACTCACTGCATTAATGGTTTTCACTAGATCTTTGAATGGTCTTTTAAAGTTTTTATTCTTTTAAAACTGACAGTGGTATATAATGCTAAATGTACTCGGTTAAAGATCACATATAATCATTTTAATTTTAATTAATTAATTAATAAAAATAAATAAAAAATGTTTATCAATGTTGAAAATAATTGTGCTGCTTAATTTTTTTTTTTTTTTTGGGAAACTGTCAGGCATATTTTTTAGGATTCTTTGATGAATAAAGTTCTATAAGAAAAGTTCAAAGGAGCATTTATTTGTAAGTGTAAAAGTCTTTACTGTCACTTTGATCATTAATGCATCCTTACTGAATAAAAGTTAATTTCTTAAAAAAAAAAAAAAATCTTACAACATATAATATATATATATATATATATATATATATATATATATATATATATATATATAAAATACAATAAAACTGTGTTATTGGCATCATGTCAAGTGACTAAATCCAAAATAATGTATTTAATGTATTGTTTATTTATTAATTTTCTACTGAATATTTCTAAATATCCCAAAATATCTCTAAATGAGTACTGATACTATAATGCCAAACTTTGTTTAATATTAACATCAAGAAAATACGTTCATACAACATACCTTCTGTAAATAAATATCACTTAAATATCAGAATTTGTTCCAAATTACGTGATGGACAGCCCAGATGATGTTAATAGCTAGTTAGTGCTCACGCTGTGGTTGACAAAGTGAGAGATGTTTCCATAATGAGCTGCATCGATGGTGTAGACGTCCTCCACATAGTCCAGATCAAACAGGTAGGTGGCGCCTTGCTTATCGTACACCACTCCTCTCCTCTCTGCTTCCTCTGTGGTGATGATCTGATGCAATACACAACTGACAGCATGTCAGCGATCAACATTCACAGGGGGAAAACATTTACCAGTTTAAAGGGATAGATCACCCAAAAAATGGGTCTAATGTTGTTTTGGATACCACTGAGTTTCATTGTATAAACAAAACACTTCAAACATTCATATGTTTGAACATCCATATTTAATATTTTAATTATAATTTTTTTGTGTGTTCATACAGGTTTGGAATCCATATCCATTTAACTTGCTTACCTCTCCAAGGTACTCCATAACGAAGCTATTTTTGTAAATCCTCTGTAGCGTCCGCACTCCCCAACCTCTGCCATTTGCGGTTTTGAAGATGCACAGATCATACTGAATACCTCTCTGCACAACCCTGTTTGCACAGTCAGGACCACATCTGCACATGGAGTTACACTCATAGATGGGTACTCCAGGCATAACTTTCACCTGCCTGCTGTCATTATACGCTCTCCGATGCTTCAGAAGCCCTGGACAGCAGCCGTCGATCGGCTGAGAGATGCAGTCATCGCACTCGCACCCCACTATCACTGTATTCGCATCCACTCCTTTCCCTAACTTATTGTCATTAATGTAGGTGAAGTTTTTAGGAGGTCCGTCCAGGTCGACCTCATTACAAACAAATATGCGGCCCTTGTGCCTGCAGGTCTGGTTCATGAGGTCTTCCCATTTTTTAAGCTTCATACGTTGTTTGGCCTTCTGGAGGAGGAAGGAAACAACGGGGGCACTCAAAGATGCTGAATCGAGCGGTTCGCTGGCCTGAAGTAGAGCTGCCTTCACGTCTTCTCGGAACTGGTGCAAGAGTATTGGGCATTTAAGGTTTTTGAGGGGTTCCCATGTGTTTTCTGACTCTGCGTAGCCCTTCCACTTCACCAGGAAGAACTCTCGACCCTGAAAAGGATGAGAAGCAGTTGGAACCACAAATGTCTAAATCACAGTTGTACATGCAATACATAATTAATAAATCACCTTGTGTTTTTTGTAGTTGCACAGATACTCCACTTCATAGTCATTAAAGTTGTTCTTTGTCACATTCAGCTGTTTGCAAACTAGTCTTTTTCTTCGGCACAGAGCCTGGAGGTCCTCCCATGAAAGTTTACAAGACACCCTGCAATCTTGAATCATATGTAAGGGGCTCCATAGAAACAACTGCAACCTTTCACAGGTTAGTGTCATGTAGCAATTGCTGTACACTACTTATGTTATTAACTATTTAAAAGTTCCCTAGTATGACAGCATTTTATGATTATTCATTGCAATTGTATATATATTTTTATGTTTAGTCATTGCGCACGTTTATTCATTGCTATTTATTTGAAACGTGCACCGTTAAGAGCACTGTTCGTCGCTATTTGAAGAAAGCAAAAGAAATCCTACCTTTCGAATATTGCGCCATGTTCGCCTGAATCACCTCACCTGCATGCTGGATTCCCAATACCGGAAAAACGCGATACGGCATTCGCGTTGATGATTGGTCGAGTTGTAGCTAAGAGAAGAATACCTAATGTTCATTGGTCAATCCTGTTGACCACGTAACATTAGGTTAGTCAAACAGAGAGCAATTTATCCCCCGGTTTCACAAACAAGGCTTAAACCTAGTCTCATAAAATGCATGTTTGAGCTGTTTTAATATATTTTAAGATATATATATCTTAAAATATGTCTGTGCCATTGGTTTGTCTCAAGATGCGCACCAATAATGTTTTTTAAAGCACATTTATAAAAGATACTGAAATGTTCTAATTGATCTAAGGCCTAATCCTGGCCTAATCTAAGCCCTGTCTGTGAAACCGGGCCTATATGTGTTTATATGTCTAAGATGTCAACAACCTTTATATATATATATATATATATATATATATATATATATATATATATATATATATATATATATATATATCAGAGCAGAATATATAACCATGAAAAATATCACACTACTTACTAAAAGCTATTTTCCTTTGTTTAAGTTGTTTGCATAGAAATCAATTCAGGAAATAGACTTTATTCAGGGTAGCACCATATTTGGAATGAAAATGAGGCTGTACCTGCCTATTGTTCAACTAATGATACATCTGTCAAAAATAATCTTTCAGTAGCAAAAACTCCATAAAACAGTATTGAAAGTTAGTTTTGAAAATTTTGTGATCAGCTATCCCTCATAGCCTCATTTTCATTCAGTATGAAAACAATCCATTATATTATACACATCCATATTGAATACGTACATTTCAAAGCTGTCATGTTTATTTTTAAAAAAAAAAAACATTTCTATTAAGTAACTAGATAAGAATGTTGTCACGTTATAGAACTTTATATACAGTGGGTACGGAAAGTATTCAGACCCCCTTAAATTTTTCACTCTTTGTTATATTGCAGCCATTTGCTAAAATAATTTGAGTTCATTTTTTTCCTCATTAATGTACACACAGCACCCCATATTGACAGAAAAACACAGAATTGTTGACATTTTTGCAGATTTATTAAAAAAGAAAAACTGAAATATCACATGGTCCTAAGTATTCAGACCCTTTGCTGTGACACTCATATATTTAACTCAGGTGCTGTCCATTTCTTCTGATCATCCTTGAGATGGTTCTACACCTTCATTTGAGTCCAGCTGTGTTTGATTATACTGATTCGGACTTGATTAGGAAAGCCACACACCTGTCTATATAAGACCTTACAGCTCACAGTGCATGTCAGAGCAAATGAGAATCATGAGGTCAAAGGAACTGCCTTTGAGTGAAAAATTTAAGGGGGTCTGAATACTTTCCGTACCCACTGTAACTAGATAAGAACATGGGTTGTATGTGCAGTTAACATTGTAGAACAAAATGTCCAAGTATTGTCAAGTTATGTTTACCACAGACCTTACCTCTACAAGTCTTTAGCCTTGTTTATTGGGAATCAGTAATAAATAATTTTATATTTAAATGTACTAATAATAGTAAACTGTATATGTGCTATATTAAAGATTACAAAAAAATTGCTATGCTGGTGAGTTTACAATTCAAATGGCACTTGTTCTTTGTTTAGTTTCCTGGGGCCCGGTGGAGTCATAGACGTATAAAGTGGAATAAACTATACATTTATACATTTTTCTCTCTTTTTCTTCTATACAACAGTAACATCACCACTGTCAATATGGTTAATTTCAGCACTGACAGTAATTGTTGGCAACTCCACACTCATGGAGTTCTCAGGTGGTGTAGTATATACTTTCTCCAAGTGTGCTGCAGTTTGTTGTCTGTGCTGTAAGGGAAAAGTGAAGCGGTCCAGTGGTGCGTGTTCAATTTTACAGAGGCTGTCTTCACTGTCGCTGTTATATCCAAGGTTAGAATGGCATGGCTCATCTTCTTGAGAGGAGAGCTGCACAGCAATTGGCAGCTCGTCTTCTGTCTGAATTGCCTTTTCATTGAGAACTCTTATGACATCAATCTCCATTTCTTCACCCTCATCTTGACAGGGTTCAACTTTCCGGAATGTGTGATGTGCAAAGAGGCTGATGCAGAACATCTCCACAATTACAGAATAGTGGTAGATTACTTGTAGAAAGAAAAATGAGAGAAAATCATTACAGAATTAAAGCAGATGTATTCCAGTTTCCAGATCCCAAAACTTTTGGAAAATCAAAGATGACGTTTTATATTTCTTACATTGAGAACGAAACAGGTCAGAGAAGGGAGGAGTGCAGGGGATGACATTCAGCGCACCCATGGTCTCCAGAATTCCACTCTGTAGTCCACAAAGGACCAGGACAACAATGATGCAAATAAACTTGGCTCGAAGACTGTATCCAGGCAATGCCCTTTTTGTAGCTTTATAAAACAGCAAGTAGCCATAGAAGGACAGAAACGTGGATACGGCAATGATGGCATTGACATACATGTTGAGAGTAACCGAATTAACCTGAAAAAGATTACAAATTCACGTTCAGAAAATAAACCAAATTTGCTCTGCAAAGAATGTGATTTTTTCCTAAACCTTAGGTGCAATGACCGTCAATGATAAAGATTTAAAGGTGCCCTAGAATCAAAATTTGAATTTACGTCGGCATAGTTAAATAACAAGAGTTCTGTACATGGAAAAGACATACAGTGAGTTTCAAACCCCATTGCTTCCTCCTTCTTATGTAAATCTCATTTGTTTAAAAGACTTCCGGAAAACACGCGGATCTCAACATAACACCGACTGTTACGTAACAGTCGGGATCATTAATATGTATGACCCCAATATCTGCATATATGCCAGCCCATGTTCAAGGCATTAGACAAGGAAAGGCAGTATTAACGTCTGGATCTGTGCACAGACAAGGTAAGCCAGCAAGAACAACAGCGAAAAATGGCAGATGGAGCAATAATAACTGACATGATCCATGATAACATGATATTTTTAGTGATATTTGTGAATTGTCTTTCTAAATGTTTCATTAGCATGTTGCTAATGTACTGTTAAATGTGGTTAAAGTTACCATCGTTTCTTACTGTATTCACAGAGACAAGAGCCGTCGCTATTTTCATTTTTAAACATGTGCAGTCTGTATAATTCATAAACAAAACTTCATTCTTTATAAATCTCTCCAACAGTGTAGCATTAGCTGTTAGCCACAGAGCATAGCCTCAAATTCATACAGAATCAAACGTAAACATCAAAATAAACACTTTACTCACATAATTCGAAGCATGCATACAGCATGCATGATGAACATCTTGTAAAGATCCATTTGAGGGTTATATTAGCTGTGTGAACTTTGTAAATGTGCTGTAATATAGTCGAGAGCTTGTGTGGCAGGGAGCAGGCGAATTAAAGGGGCGGCGCGCTGCCAAAATCAGTGTATAGTTAATGATGCCCCAAAATAGGCAGTTAAAAAAATTAATTAAAAAAAAATCTATGGGGTATTTTGAGCTGACACTTTACAGACACATTCAGGAGACACCTTAGACTTATATTACATCTTGTGAAAAAACATTCTTGGGCACCTTTAATTGATCATGCCAATCACATGATCGCCTATGCTGAAACAAATACTAACCCCCAAATCAGCATATTAGAAAGATTTCTGAAGGATCATGTGACAATGAAGAATGCTGAAAATTCAGCTTTGCCATCACAGGAATAAATTCAAAATTTAAATATATTAAAATAGAAAACAGTTATTTAAAATTGTAATAATATTTCTGGTTTTGCTGTATTTTTGATCAAATAAATGCAGCCTTGGTAAGGATATGAGACTTCTTTAAAAAAACATTTTTAAAAAATCATAATGATCCTAAACTGAAAAAGTATATATATAAATATTACACTATAGTGAGCTCAAAGCAATGGCGTATTGTACTTACATCCCCGTACTTATACTGTTCATCTGTCCAGAGGACAAGAGTGAGGAAGAACAGGATTGTTCTGACCACAGAGAGCTGAAGAACAGCTGCCATCATCCACCCCACACTGGTCCTGATGGAAAAACGGTTAGGATTCCACCATTATAAAGAAACTGTCCTGTTATTCTAAATATTAAGTTAAACATCTACGCAGGCGTATGTGTGATGAAGTACTTGTTGATGTCAAAAAGAGGAAGACAGCAGCAGCAGCAACAGGGGAAGGGGTTTGGAGACACCTTCTCCCCTGCTAAAGCCTCCAGCATGCGGATCTTTCCACCGAAGAAGTCTTTGATAAGACCCATGAACTTCAAGAGCGTAATGGAGTGATATCTGCCAGGAAATATAAAACATTCCATACATATATGACTGGCCATTTGGATCACTATTGTGCAATTAGATTACAAAACTTTACAAAATACCAGTGGAAGTCAAAAGTCACTCACAGAGATGCAATGAAATTGCACAGAGATGAGGAGCGTGGAACATATAGCGCAATGATAGACGTCATTCCGAAAACCTGTCAAAGAAACAAAATGTTACCAAAAGGTAACTAAAGGCGTGAAATGAATGAATTGAGCGAGAAGGTGCTGTTGTACTGGATATATTCCCAGGATCCATAGGCTGAGATTTCTACGCCGCTGAGAGGGGACATGACGCAGAAAAAAGCCAATCTCCTCCATGAAGAGAGCTAGCAGCAGTACGGCAAACACAGCAGGAAGGAGGAACAACCAGAGATCGTTCTTGATCACTATAAACAGAACAAACAAAAACACATAAAGTTAAACATAAAGCTTCCAACAGAAGATTTTCAAAGTGATGCCACAGAAGAACCATTTTGGGTTCTCAAAAGAACATTTTAATAATCTAAAGAACCTTTAGTGAAATTGAAAGGTTCCATAGATATTAAATGTTCTTCATGGAACCATGGATGCCAATAAATAACCTTTTTTTTTTTGACTCAAAGAGACATAATTTCTCATCCCGGTATTCATTCATCTAATCCCCCTATAGCTCAGAGGCACACTTTTAGGGTAATTTTAAGGTAATAATCTTGGAAACAAGTGGAAAAATAAGGAGGAAAATGGGGGAACAATGCTAGCTGACTCAAATAGCTCTGTAAATATTGTTGACTGATGAGCAGTTTCATCTGTGTTATCTTTTTCACTGCATATACAAATTGTACAGCATTTAATCATATTCATATGTTACATTGCAGCGTATTGTCATTCCTGTCATTATCCAGGAAAAATTACATTTAGCATTGTAACACGGGTTATAAGCAGCAAACAGCAGAGCTTGGGTTGATACATCTACACCTTTCATCATGATGTTGTGTTAAATCTTTTACCTTTAAAGAACTCAGATGACAAAGGGATCCCACCTCCCATGAACGTGCAGTTGTCCTCCTTCCTCATTGTTCAGTGAAATCTACTAGAATTTCGATTGGGAGTCCTTAGATGTCAGGATACAAAAAATTAAACACACGCTTATTTGTTATCAATTAAAGTGCAAAACCCTGTGGTACAGAAATAGTGAAAGATTTAAATATATAGGCAATTGTTTATAAGTAGTTATGCCAAATCTATACCAAGGTGGCTTCTTATTGCCTAAGTGATGTCTTTCTGAGCTCACTTATTAATGATTGACTTAAACACAGGTAGGGCGCAGGTAGAGGGCCAAGTCCATCTTCCCACAAGTCTGGACACAAGTCTCAGACAAACTTGTATTATTTTACGTTTGGAAATACGTTATTGGAAATGTATAAACATTTTTATATTTGAAGGATTGATGAAATATGTAGCAAACAGTTCTCTATTTGCCATTTTACAATTTTATAATTTATTTTAAATTAGGTCTATATAATATAATTTCAGTCATTGGTCATGTTTCACAGAAGAAGAAATTTTTTTAGAAATAATTACTAGATTTTTTAAGAAATTATAGCCCACTTGATAAAAAAAAAAATTTAACATGAATTGTACTTAAAGGTTGACAGTCTGAGTCATATAATATAAATTTGGAGTTATAGAGGAGGAATCTAAAACAAACAAAATTTAGCTTTGAAGGGATAGTTCACTCTATAATGAAAATTCGGCCATCATTTACTCACCCTCAAGTTGTTCAAAGCCTGAATTTCTTTCTGCTGAACACAAAAGATATTTTGAAGAACCAAACAGCTGATGGACCCTATTGACTGCCATAGTGCAATAGTATTTTTTTCCCCTATAGAAGTCAATGGGGCCCATCAACTGTTTGGTTCTTTAAAATATCTTCTTTTGTGTTCAGCAGAAGAAAGAAATTCATACAGGTTAGAAACAACTTGAGGGTGACTAAATGATGACCGAATTTTAATTTTTGAGTGAACTATCCCTTTAAGTGCATTGACGGAATTTTCCGGCTTTCAGTGTTTTCACAGTTATACGGTAGGGGGCACTATTACGCAACTATTGAAAAAAATAGAGAATCCCCGTTTTTTATTTATTTTAAGCAGAGGCTCAGTTCTTTCTTTCGATATATTGCATATTCAGATATTCATACAACAAAATATTCTGGGGGCCATGAAAGTTTTATTAAAATGGCCAAAAATGTTATGCTGGTGGTGGCTGGCAACTAAAAAACGCTAAGGGGAAAGTTAATGTTGACGCGACATGTAGTGCTTTTGAGTGAGGGACTTTTATTTTAAAATCCATGATTGGAGAGACGTATCCGGAAGTCAAACGCAGAAGTCATGATTCCTTAAAATTGAGCATTTCATATCAGTAACACTTACTTACATTTTATAAATAACTAAGTGCTAACAGATCTACTTTACATGCATATTGCATTTAAAAGATTTTAAATGTCTTATTCTTGAAAGTAAAACTGGTTTGCATGAACAACAATTTACTGAAATGTAAAAGTTTCCGTTAATAGCAGGTACGTCGGTGATGTTGCAGAGCATCACATTTGATCACTAAAGAGGAGTGAAGTGCGTAACGAACTGCTTTGAATTGTTTTAAACAGAGCTGTGGGAGTAAATAAACCGATGGAGAAGCAGGAGGATGATGTGGAGGTGGTTCGTAAGAAGGAGTCGGATGCAGCGGAGGCGATGGCGGAGCCTCAGTCTCTCTCTTTCCCAGAGGTGTTCCGCATGATTCAAGCAGGGGAGGAGGTTCCTGGACTCCAAAAGCTGGACGTCAAACCTTGTCATGATCAGCCCACGGTTTCTCAGATGCCCAGAAAGTCAAAACCATGGGAAAAATGACTCGTGTTTCCTAATAATAAAATACGGACTGGTTTACAACACATTTTGCTTGTATGCAAACGTAGTTAAGATTTTGTTTTGTTTTTTTTGCATTATATGACTTTAATACATGGCACATGCATAGCACACATCAATGTAAAATAAAGCGTGTTTAAAGAAACGACCTAACTTTGTCAGATTTAGCATAATATAATGCCTGATGATGGTGGTACTTGCAGCTTAACAGCTTTGGCCAGTTAAGACCAAGTAAGGGCTATATCATCTGACTCAAACCCTAAGCCTCTCATGACTGTTAAGCGGTTCCTCATTGCCTCGTGCTTGTAAGGGGAAATGCAAAAGGTTGACACACATCCTGATTCAGACCTTATTAGAGGAAGTGAACTTCACTCACAACTGGTCAACAAGCAGTCAAATGTACAGATCAGAAACTAGATAACAGCAAAAGCTCTGCAGTACACCAATACTCTGGTGGAACTACAGAATGAATGAATCAGAACTGCTTGCTCATGTCCGTTTACTCATTGGCAAGTCAGACCTCAGT
Source organism: Megalobrama amblycephala (assembly GCF_018812025.1). Lineage (NCBI taxonomy): Eukaryota > Metazoa > Chordata > Actinopteri > Cypriniformes > Xenocyprididae > Megalobrama > Megalobrama amblycephala. The sequence continues at coordinate 20,205,625 of NC_063055.1, read as the reverse complement.
GGACTGCTTTATACAAACAGCCTTTGATAAGTACTTTATTTTTCACTCACAAAAATAATTTTGTTTTGATGGTCAATAAAAAAAAGCTGAAAATTCAAGGTATAGAACTTCCCTGAATAAAAAGACATTCAAAAGTCAAAGTCCAAAATGATGGACCAAAGGCAAGTGCAGCAGAACAGCAGAAATCAGCCAATATGTGCATTTGAGTGTCCAACGGGGCAATTTTTTAAAAAAACGGTCACCCCTGATTGCTCAAAACTCTTCTGGTTCGCCCACCTCATCCTCTGGAATTACAAAACCGTCCTGTTGAAAGACGGGGGGTAAAAAACAGAACTGAGTGTGCTGAAGAATGTTAAGTCTCAAATTATTTTTAAACACTGATAAACACTTACATCTGTGGCATAGAGAATATCCACAATCTTTTGCAGTGTAGGATCACCCTCACCCTCTTTCTCTTGGCAGATGAGCTCGATGTTTCTCAGTTTGCCAAAGTAGAAATCCCTTTCCTTTTCCATGTCAGCAATGGTGGCCTTCAGGTCATTTATCTGAAATTATAAAATTATTAACATCTGAACAAAGTGAAAATATAATGCTAAAGCCTTGATTTATTGTTGCTTGTGAAGTCTTACCGTCTGAGTAAGTGCTCCTTTCTCTTCATCACCAGCACCTGTTCCTGCACCTCGCATTGCAGCTGGAGCCGTCTTCGGTGCAGATTTGGGTGCTGCGGCTGAACGCTGTGGAGCTGAACATCAACAGGATACCCATCACCTTGTTATACATGACAACCAGCCTTGAGAATAAGGGTCAATTCTAGCCTCGAATTTACTTTTCAATGCAATGGATGAATTCTTAAATGGTTATGCTTCCAATATTAAAGCTGAAATAATCAAAATAAAACCTATTTCTAGAATATTTCATCAATAAGTGCTGTAGCCCCAACTGCAAACTGCATGACTGTTGTTTTCAAATGTGCAATACTTGGAAACGTAGGAATCACCATCATGTGAATGAGAAAATACCCAGAGGTGAAGCAACCGAGTAGAAATGTGAACAGGCAATGTGCTTTAACTAACTGGTAATTCTCAACATCTTACCAACAGGGGCCATTGGCTTGACTGCAGGTGTGATGCCTGTGTCTGAAGTAAACAGAAAAATCCATGCACAGGCATCGTAAGGCTCCAGCCATTCTCACACATGTAAAAACAGCTAAAGCATGTACGTCTGGCCCACTGGTGCATGACTTAGTCACACCCACATATTCTGGGGTCATAATCCATAACAGCTGCAGCTGCCATGCACCTGTTATCATTAGGACAGCTAGCTTCCGACAATAACGCAAGTCCCACATACTTCTAGGAGGACCTTATGAACCCAAAAAAACTGATGATAATAATTGGTATTTAAAAAAGTTATACTTATCCATTAAATATTAGTAGGAGAAGGCTGCAATGGTATTGAGAACTTCCTGTTTGTTCTCCATTCTTACCTGCGCTAGGTTTCCTTGGCTTGTTAGCCGTGGCTGCTGCTGCTGGACTCTGATTTGCTGCCGTTTCTTGTCCCTGTCGAGCTGCCGCCGGATCATATTCCTTTCCATCATAGTTTGCGTCAAAGAACTTCTTAAACCACTGCACAAACTCAAAGTTGTCCTGGAACTTGCCCTTCACAAGCTTGTCAACGGGAATAATCTACAAAGAGATGGAAGATGTTTCAAAATACACATTGCACATCATGAATAATTTTGTGTAGCAAAACGGAAAACATTATTTGTGTGCTAATAAATGTAACTAGTTGACATACTTTGCTGACACCCATCTTTTTGAAGCTGGCTTGAAGAAGTTTGAAGTTGTGAATGTATTCATGCTCAAGTTTGGCCTGGAATTTGACTTTCTTCAGTGGGATGCATGATGGGAACAGCATGTCCATGAACTGACAGTAAGCAGCACCTTAAAACACATTAGTAAGACATAGTCAGCAAATAATAATAGTATATAAAATCATTTAAAAAAGGCATACAAAGTCCCAACCCAGACAAAAAACCTCTCACATCCCCCCCCCCCCCTCCACAGTACTACCTCTGTTCATTCCCTCACTAAAGTGCCCCAGATATTGCTAGACAAATTTAGCATGCAAATAACAGTCAGGTCATTTTATGACATCCCACTATAACATTATTATATATCATCGTTATGGTCAAAATGCAAACTAGTCTGGCCTTATGTTGATCTCAGTAATTGAATGATACTCAAGTTGGGAGGATGAAGTGAAGGGGCCAGACAGCTGGTCACTGACCTGAGCACAGTTGCTCGATCTTGGCATGGCTCATCTGTAAAGACTCGTTTATCCATGTGAGCATGTCATGGCGGCTGAGGTTTTCACTTGTCACTGATGTCGAGAACACGTTCACAGCCATGGCTCAGACAAAACCAATTATTTAAAGCTGATGGAAACTCTTTTCCGCTGAAGTTGCTAGAAAAAGAGGTTGAGTTAAAGAGTTCAGGCTCATTTCCTTAAACATACATTCACACCCTTTAGCCCATCTGCATCACCATCATCTTTACTTCCTACTTAATGTCACTTCAGTGTGTGGCTGATTATTTATATCCATCCAATTTCTGGTCTGAATCAAGCACATTACACATGGAATAAAAACGGCTTATTTGTTTTAGTTAGTCTTTTGTGAATTTTGAAGGATGCCGATTGAACGCTCTGCTTTGATGTTAAAGTTTTAAACAAACGTTAATCTGTCAGAATTATTAATCGTTTATATAAACGGTTCATGCTCTTGTAATAACCGTTGTCTTTTTAACGTTAAATGTCGAACATTTAAATCACAATATTAAAAGGCAAGTATCGCCCTAAGTGAGTAAAACTACCATTAAAGTACAGTTTGTCTGTGTTTCTGTGTCACAGATCAAATTAATGCCTTTATCTTACATTTGGTTCTGAAAGTCCAAACTATGATGGGATGTGAGTGAACCGGGCTGCAGTTTCACCGGCGTGTCGTTCGTAAAGTGCCGCTTCTGCAGCAGGCTGGAAAAAGGGGTGCAAGCCTGCAACCACAGCAGAAGCTTAGTAACTAATCACAGATGTCAAAATAAAAGTCATCATCCGGCTATATAACAAACAAAATAAAAGTAATTATCAACAAAAATAAAAGCCACCATTTTATATATATATATATATATATATATATATATATATATATATATATACATATATATATATATATATATATATATATATATATATATATATATATATATATATATATATATATATATATATATATACACACACACTACCGCTCAAAAGTTTGGGATCGGTAAGATTTTTTATGTTTTTAAAAGAAGTTTCGTCTGCTCACCAAGGGTGCATTTACTTAATTAAAAATACAGTAAAAACAGTAATATTGTAAAATATTATTACAATTTAAAATAGCTGTTTTCTATTTGAAAACATTTTAAAATGTAATTTATTCTTGTGTTGGCAAAGCTGAATTTTCAGCATCGTTAATCCAGTCTTCAGTGTCACATGATCCTTCAAAAATCATTCTAATATGTCAATTTGCTGCTCAAGAAACATTTGTTGTTTACAATTGTACAAAATATTTTTTCAGGATTCTTTGATGAATAGAAAGTTCAAAAGAACAGCGTTTATTTGAAATCTAATCTTTTATAACATTATAAATGTCTTTACTGTCACTTTTGATTGATTTTAATGCATCCTTGCTGAATAAAAGTATTAATTTCTTTAATTTCTTTTCCAAAAAATAAAAATAAAAATTCTTACTGACCCCAAACTTTTGAACGGTAGTGTAAAATGTTACAAAAGCTTTGTATTTTAGATAAATGCTGTTCTTTTGAACTGAATCCTGAAAAAAAAAAAAAAGTTTTCAACATTCATAATAACAAATATTTCTTGAGGAACTAATCATCATATTAGAATGATTTCTGAAGGATCATGTGACACTGAAGACTGGAGTAATGATGCTGAAAATTCAGCTTTGCCAACACGAGAATAAATTACTTTGTAAAATATATTCAAATAGAAAACAGTTATTTTAAATTGTAATAATTTCTCACAATATTACTGTTTTTACTGTATTTTTAATTAAATAAATTAAGCCTTGTTCTTTTAAAAACATTAAAAATCTTACCGATCCCAAACTTTTGAGCGGTAGTGTAGATGTATTTAAACTTTTAATAAATGTATAAACACTTTTAATCATGTAAAATATACAAATTTAAGATACATTTACATTGCTTTTTTTTTTTTTTTTTTTTTACCAATCTACCAAATACATTTATGCTAATTATATTAATGTTTCCAATAGGACATCAACATTATTATACTTGGAGGCAAGTTTTAGAGCAATATGTAGTCAATTAAATATTTTTTTAGCTGAGCAAAACTAAATTATTTAGTCAGTAGTGACTGTATGTATGTATGTATGTATGTATGTATGTATGTATGTGTGTGTGTGTGTGTGTGTGTGTCTACAGACTTTTAAAAATGATTTCTAATTCCTAAGCCCATAATTTAAAATTCCCTAATATTTCCAGGTTTATTTTAATTATCTATTAAATATTAAACTAAATTTTAAAGTATTTTTTTTTTTAAATATTTAATTTCTTGCTTCTAAGCACATTACAAAACCAACAATCTAACAGAAATATATTAAGTCAAAGCAAGCAGAAATCACATTTAATCTGGAAGACTGACCCCCAGTTTCACAGACAAGGCTTAAGCTAGTCCTGGACTAAAATGCATGTTTGAGCTGTTTTATCTGAAAGCAACTTGTACTGACATCTTAAAATATGTCAGTGCCCTTGTTTTGTCTCAAGATGCACATCAGTAATGTTTTTTTCAAGTGTACGTTTATAAAAGTTACTTAAATATCCTAATTGAACTAAGGCCTAATCCTGGTTAAGGCTAAACCCTGTCTGTGAAACCAGGCGTAAATATTTAGTTTTGTGGGTTGATAAAACTTAAATTAACGTATCAATTGAAAAAGAAAGACAGGTAAAAATGGTTGGTGCAATTTATTTTTCATCACTGATGTTAGTACAAGCATGGAATATTAAAGTTAGGCTAACAGACTATAGCAAATATCAAAAAGCTATTAAAACAAAACCTGTCTTGTCAATCATCAGTTCAAGAAAAACATCCTAGAGCTACAGACATAATTAGCATTTCATTTAGCACCAGAAAACATGGGTATTGAAAGACCCATTCAACAGAAAAGAGAGGTATTAAGGGCAATTCCAATGGTACAAATATATAGTATATTCTGTTCACAAAGTATTGAATAAAAATAATCAGTGTGACATTAAAGATCATGGTCCTATGAGGCCTGCTGGTGTTGAAGACCTGAGGGAGTTATTATTTCTAATGAGACAATACTGCACCTCGAAACTACACACAGACCATCATTTCACAACAATTACATGTATCACATCAACAACACAGATCTTACTGGGATTTTCTAAAGCTTTGCTACAAGACATAAGACATCCAAAAGGCATCAAGACATATGTAATCCAGTTATTGATCTTTCACCAAAGCTCACACACACACACACACACACACACACACACACACACACACACACACACACACACACACAAGCTGGCCCATGCCTTACTCAAATTTAATCACTTAAGTTTGAGTCAGTTGGTATCATGTTTTAGAAAACTATCAACAGCTGAAGATCAGCTTTGACCAGTGACAAATTCAGAACCACAATCACCATTTTCTGCATAATGCTGAAAACACATGCTAAACAACTAGAAAGAAAACAATTTATACACATTCTGAAGCACCTAATTTCACAATTTTTTCAGTGACCACAAGTGATAACAAAATGTATTGACTTTCAAAAGGTAAGATGCAATTTAGACACTTGCACTAGAGAAATGCAACTAGCCAAAATGATTCCCTTTAGTGTAATCTGAAGTCATGCCAGTTAAAATCATTTCAACATTTGTCCTACATAAACATATAGCCTATCCACTTGCAGGCACTTATTCACTTATTCTTGGTCACATTGCATGTTCTATAAAAAGGCCTCATAATTAACACAGTGACTAACTCTCAAACAGATATTGTGGTAGGCTAAATCCTTAATAAAAACAACAAAGTAATGCTGCAGTGACCACAGTTTTAGACCATCAGCTCAAGGCTAGTTTCAAATCGGAAGTGCATACAGGTAACAAATGGGGTAAAAATGGCAAACAGAACTGAAGTGTTGCAACCTTATTTCTAAGGATTCATGACCTGTCTATTGTAAAAATTATGTGATAGTATGGTCTAAAATGCTAGCTCAAGGCAAAAAAAGTAGTCCTAAAACTGTAGGATCACACTGTAAATTGATTAAAAATGATCAAGGTTACTATTAAAAAAAGGCAAAAACTTTGGAAGGCTATTGTCAACTCTAATCTATCAACAGCCCAAGGCTTTCACTAAACTATAAATGGCACAGACAACATTTGTGCTTCTGAATACATGGTGTATTATAGGATTGCATGTATTCCTATAATTAAAATGCAAGTTATGTAACCCAAAAGTCATCTATGGTGTGTATGAACATTCCTTTCAATTAAATAAATGATGCTAAATAGGAAAACATTTAAGTGTTGTCCAGTAGCCAAACATTCTATATTATAAAATAGCACCGTGGAATGACAACATTGCCAATCATTATTAAAAAAAAAAATAATGCAATATTTAATAACAGGACGTTTATATTCCTAAACAAGGAAAAGTTCTGATGTAAAAACGTGATATAAAAAGCTGACATTATGTTAAAAACGGTTTTAGATAAACTAAACAGAACTAATATTAACTTATTCATTAAATTATAAATAGGCATAAATCGGCATTCCTACAGAGAATGAACCAAATCACAGAATGGCACTGAGGTAGTGGGTGGAGAATCGTGTAGCGCTCTTCAGCATTAAATCACTCTAAAAGCACACAAGTTAAAAACGACAGTACTTATGATGTTTGAAATCCGATCCAAAAGTGTCTGTGCATTCCAAGGATCACTGTTCGGGATTTAAAAATAAACTAATCTGAACATTTAGAACAAATGTGACATTAAAAATTGACAATATTCTGTGAGGTCAGAATCTGCAGAAACCTTACAAAAAAAAAAAAAAAAAAAAAAATCTAATTCATTTATGTGAGAGACTGATTTGGACCTCCAGTGCCAGTGCTGCCTGGACCAGACGATGGCTTTACTCGCAAGCAAAGTAATCCTTCAGAGGGGCAAAGAGGTGTCTGATCACGGGAACACTCCAGGACCGCCCAAGGACCTTCTGCCTCTGTCCCCGCCCCATATTATTCACATCTGTGTAATGCTTTGGGAACCCAAATATTCTGAAAGTGCAGACAGGAATAAAATGTCAGTCATTTTGTCAAAAGCAACAAGCTTTAATGCAGCTTTGTAAGCAAATGCACTGATTTACAAAAATTTATATCTGACCTCTCCATTTCAGTGCACCAAAGATAGTCCTCTTTTCCATTCATGGTGACCGGCAGAGGTCCCATCTTCCCTTGTTTGATGGAGTTGGACTTGGTGGTGATAGTGCGAACTTTGTTGAACTGATGAAACAGTTAAAAAAACAAAACAAAAAACATTATTATAAATAAATAAATAAATAAATAAATCAAATTTGTTAAAAGAAAAGAAAAGAAAGAAATTTAAATTGGTTTCCTTCTAGGACTAATGTAAACAGAAACTGCAAATGAAAATATGCATTTGTGCATTTCTTTCATTTCATGAGCAAAACTTTAAGTCATCAAGTCAGAAGATAGAATAAATTTGTTTACCATTGCAGTTCGTCCAACCTCCAGGCAGTCCTGCAGATCTACATTGTCAGTGAGTGAAGTAGGAAGTGGTCTAAAAACACAAAATCAAGTCTTCAGTCAGATTAGTCTGTGAATGCATCCATCTATTACTGAATACACATACATTTCCATACTTAGAGAAAAGTTATGCTTATGCTTTGCAGGTATGTGTGATTGTGTGATGTGTATACGCATTTATACCGGTTCATTCCAGGTAAATTTCCCCAGAAGTAACGGGCCCTGTGGGCTGGGCTTACTTTCACAGCATCAATCATCACGGGATTACACTGGAAACAGATAAATGCATGAGAATTCATAACCATCAATAGTAACATGCTCATCTCGGTAAGATGCAAGTATGCCAGAAAATGCACATTTTTGAAAATGATAGTTATCACCACGAAAACTACAAAAATGCGAATTTGTGAAAATGGTGACATCATGCACATGCATATTACTTTTTCAGTCTATAGGCGCATAGTGTTTCTTTACAAAGTGACATTGCCATCTACAGGCCTGGAATGCATAATAATTTGCGGATTCGTGTGAACAGGACGGTTTTGACAATGGTGTCATCTGTACGTAAAAAAAAGTTTTTACCTCCAGGAAACGGCAGATATCAGCCTTGTCGTGGGCACTCATCGCTACTACATTCTCAAAGAGCCAGAAAAATGGGCGATCGTCATCTTCTCTTGGCCTCATCATGGTTAACATGCGGTAATATTCAAAGAACAGCCGACCTGTGCCTTCTGGAAGAAGAAAAGAGAAATAAAATATCACTTTTTTATAATTGAGTTATATAAATATCTTCTAATACTAAAGACCATGCTCAGATCTAACTAAATCTTCACAATTCTGTTAAATGTAGTATAAAGTATATATTACCAAAAAGACCTTTTCTTGCTGGGTTCACCATGGACAGGTCATTACACGGACTTCCACCTATCAGGAGGTCAAATGGGCCCCACTCGGCAAGCTACAAAATTGTGTGACAACGGGAAACTTTAAAAGGGATCTTGTCACAGTGAAAGATATGAGGAAGAGTGTATTTAAAATAGTATTGTTTAGCTATTAAAATCTGGTTAAGTGTCAAATTCCTTATACTACTTGAAGAATGTCTATAATGTCAAGTAGTTCATAGTTCATGCTATAATGCTCTATACATACATGTTTCCTTGTGATGGTGCGCACATCCTTCACATATTCAATCTTGCCCTCATGTTTGATCATCCCGACAGCAATAGAGTCTTCACAGATCTCAGATGCAATGTAGCGTTCCACCTTAAAGCCCAGGTCTTTTAAAACCAAATAGCCTGCAAAACAAAAAAAAAAAAAAAATAAATAAATAAAGTAGACAAAAACAAATCACCCTTGTTTTTGTCTTCAACTCCCACAATGCATTGCTATAGCACAAACCTTAAGGTAAACAAAGCCAAAAAAATAAGTGCTGTTGTTTCAGTATTTCCTTTGAAATAAAAGGATTTAAATGGATTGTATCCCCCATGTTATTCCAAACCCGTATGAATTTATTTCCTTTTGCAAAACACAAAAGAAGAATTGTTGAAGAATATCCTGAAATTATGACAGATTTTTAATTTTTGGCTGGAAATATTCCTATAATGTTTAAGTGAGCAGACCTGTTGCAATCCCATCAAACAGGGAGAGGACTCTGATTGGGCGACGCTGAGGAGCTGGAATAGAAGGATACACTCGGTGTGGCTCCTAAACCAAGGACAAAAACATTTTTTCTTCGTATTAATACACCCTTCTGCTTTTCCTTTTTTTTTTTTTTTTTTTTTTTTTTAAATACATGACCATTCAAAAGTTTGGGGTCAGAACATTTTTATTTTCTTTTGAAAGAAATTACTTTATTTAGCCAGGATGCATTAAATTGAAAAAGAGACAGTAAAAACTTCTACATTGTTACAAAAGATAAATAAATGTTGTTTTTTTGCATTTTCTATTCATCAAGTTTTCACAACAATATTAAGTAGTACAACTGTTTTCTACATTGATAATAAATATTTCTTGAGCATAAAATCAGTATATTATAATGATTTCTGAAGAATCATGTGACACTGAAGACTGAAGCAATGAGTGCTGAAAATTCAGCTTTGTCATTACAGGAATTTAAAAATATATTTAAGTAGAAAACAGTTGTTAAATTGCAACAGTATTTCACAATATTAGTGTTTTTACTGTATTTTTGTTTTGTATTATTGATCAAATAAATGCAGAATTCTTAAGCTTAAAAAAAAAAAACTACCAACTTTTGAATGGTACATTAAAAATAGCAGCATATATTGCAAAATACATATTGGACTACTTGGATATCTAACATGAGAAGAATAAGATGGACACTCACAAATTCAAAGGCACTGTTATTGGCGAAATACTCCTGGACACGAACACTCCAGTCAGGCCTGAGCTTGAGCACACCGTAACACTTTGAGGGCAGGCAAATGTAACAGCTCCATGGGTCAACCTCCTTTAGCTTATCGAATGTCCCCGGTCCCACTAACACATTCAGACAGTCTTTACAGAAACATCTGAACAGAGTGAAAAAAAGAGAAAGATGGTAAAACAACCTGTTTTGATGGTTAGCATGACATTTAGGTTTAAGTTTACATAAGTTTTAGTTCAAACCTGCAGCAGCTGGCGTTTCCACAGAGAATGACCTCTTGTCCAGCACAGCACACAGTGCAGTATGACTGATAGCCATCATCATCATACCTGTACAGTGTCTCTGTGAAGTTTTCCTACACAAAAACACAATAGAACATGGAAAATTACATTCTGGCAAGGAAATAGCAAGTAGCATATTAATTTTGTGATTCAGTACTAAAAAGATAAGACACAAGATTTGAATCATACCTTGCACTTAAAACAAAGGCTTCCTTTGAAGAGAGGATGGAAAATTTCAACATTACCAGTTCCACAAGACAGACAGAAATCTAGGGAAAAAGCCATGAGAAAAGACATTCTGTATAATTATCTTGTAATGAACAAAGGCAAAAATAAGTTGCTATATATATATTATATGTATATAAAAAAATAAAATTCTTGTGGTTGCAGCTGTGAAAATATTGAAATTTAATCTAAAGGGTTTCCATGGCTTTTGACCAATGAATTTTCCTAACATTTTATTGATACATTTTAAATATTTTTTATATTTTTGTTTTATGGAGAAAAGGACATTTTAATTAAATATTTTAGATATTATATTTTAACTAAATATTTTAAATTTTTTTATCAATAACTATATTTCCACAATTTTCCAATTACCTTTTATTAATTTTTATTCATTCCCATAATTTAAAATAAATCGCATTTCCATGCATGTCCAGGTTTTCTGATCTGCCCAGTAGGAAAAATTATCATTTAAATTATTGTTGAGGCCTAGAATAGCTTCATTAATGAGCTCAATTTATGAATATAATGAAATTAAAATAAGACAAGTGACTCACCTTCAATGTTTCTGCCTTTAACAGATACCTCATGGACCATTTGTTCTGAGAAGAAAAGGAATAAACATGGGTTACGTTTTCATACCGAAATTATGTAAACACTTAAAAACGTCAGTAATTTGCAGTTCAATGTTTTCTGAGATTGAAACATGATTTATGCTATTATGATTTATGCAAAGTTCTGGCCTCTATGCAGATCCAACTCACCTCTGGTGTACTCCTGAGTTGACTGTCTCTTGTTGATGTACTTCCTCTTGGCTGGAGGCTGATAATCAGACACAGAGGAATCCGATTCAGTTTTATTACTGGTGGAGCTGTCTGTGAAATAGAAAAACAGAGGGAACTGTTGTTAAACAATCCATATCAACATTTTGCTTATCAGCTTTTGAAAGGTTTGTGAATAAACCTAAGTTTCTTACCAATGTGAAGTCACGTTTTGAAGTCACACAATTATTATATTGTATATTTTCGTGATACACCTGGTCACTTCTTGCGTTTATCCGATCATGAAAATACCAGGTGTAATTGCCCTCTGAAAGGCTTTCAAGTTGGATTTAAATCTGATCAAACCTAGGGCTGCCCCTGACTAAAGATTTTTCTAGTCGATTATTAGTTGTTCATTTAAGCGACTGGTCGTCAAATAGCTTTAATAATCTTTATATTAATTGAATTACTTAAATACATACTGAGGAGAACACTAAACCATAATGAGCATTTAACATAAATAGGCATAATATAGCCTATTCCACGCTCAAGTGCACACATAAAGCTTGCTGCAAAACGCCGGCAAAAGTAATGATTATGAATGTGTCGGGAAAAAACAGCAAGGAGACATTTTAATTATTTATTAATAAACTAGTGTTTTCTGAGTCATCTCCGCAGTACAGTGAACGCGCCTATAGAGAGAAACAAACTTTTCATATGGATTACATAAGCAGTTTGTTTGGTTCATTTAAAAGTAGGCATTTCAATCTTTCTATAGATGTATTTCTCATGTCTGTGAGGCAAGCAGCCTATACGCCGAGTTTCGTTTTATTTCTGTGACGGGCAGCAGTTCAGGGAGACCGAGACAGCAGAAAACGCATTCTGTTTGTTTTCTTTATTGTACAAATGCACAAAGTTTTCTTGTTATTGTGAGTTTACAGTTTTAAATGATGTATTACTCTTATCTGTATGACCAAAAATGACAGACTATTGTAAGTTTTCCACTGTTATCAGGAAAAAAAAATGCAAGTGATCGCACCGGCGCCTCCACGTCTTGCAATAAGCCAAGCGCGTTAATACTTCTGCTTCCACACTCAGCACAAACACTTCAATATGTGCCTAATAATAGCTCACATTGAGAGTTAGAGTGAGCAGCCATGTAAAGTTGCTACTATGATAAGCCAAGGAAACACATTTATGTGGTCAAGTGTAAATGGAAACATTTTAATAAATCAGACAGCTATCCAATCAGTAAAAATGCATGAAGTTACCAGGTGTAAACAGGCCCATTATGAACTTTCAAAATTGCTGTCAATCACCTTTTTTTCCCCAATTACAGATATACTTTAGATTTTGTTCATACCTCCAGGAGGCAAAAAGCCATCAGGACCCATGGGCTGGAAGCCTCCAAATGCCCAATCTAGCATGACTTTCACTTCTTCACCTTTCTTCTCAGTGGGGGGGAAAGTTTTCCCACAGCGCTCCCCTGCCAACTACACATGAACAACAATGCAATATTACAATAAGAATAACTGGTACTCAATTCCCAACCCTAGTTGAAATAGGTTAAATAAGTATATCTTTTTCACTGTACCTCCAGGATTTGGTAGATGGCATTCTTGTAGGTAGGTAGACCTTCATACGATTTACTACAGAAGCACTTTGCAAATGCAGAAAAGGGCAACAGTCCCTCTGTATGAATCTAAGATTAACAAGAGAAGCATGCTTCAGTGTGAAATATTAGAACTTTTGAAGAATGCAGGAAAAAAAAGTTTCTCTGACGAGAATCAGGAGAAAGAGTGAGAGTAAAATCTCCGAACCTCTGAAAACATGCCATCTCCAAACCACTCTACGCGCCTCATAGACACAGGAAGCGTCCTGCCCTTCCACGCCACCACCAGTCCAGGCCACCAAGAGAAGCCCTTCACTTTTCCCCACACCAGCTCTCCAATGGAATAACCCTTCCCATCCTGCACAGGGAAACAAAGAGTCAATGGTTGAATTATATCAACTAAGAAATGACTGTACAAGCAGGATGATTATTACTTCAACACGTCTGACTGTCAGAGCAAATCAAAAGAAAACTAGGATAATATAACTATTTACTATATTCAACTATTTACTGTATTCAATCTCAGATGCTCCAACCACAAATGGACAGTACCAAATCCAGAGTAAAAACTGTTTAAAACATTTGTTGATCAGATCACTCAAATCACATCCTGAAGTAATTAAAAGACTTTATAGAACGTTTGCAGTGACACGGATCATTTACTTTATATAAAAACGTTGGTTAATAAATCGATGAAGATCATGTGACACACATCTGAAGTTTATTTAATATAGTTCAAGTGTGTGATGATGTTAAAGAAATTTAGAAACCTAGAAGACATACCTGGTATGCTTGTTCTCTTTTTCCAGATCTGGGGCTCGGTGTCGAATTTGATGCAGAAGACCGAGCACTGTTCTTCACCTACAATTAATAAAACGGTCTAAAGTGAGTGCAATTAGACAGTAAACATTTTGTGTGGAAAACGCACACACATAACACCCAGTTTTAATGAAGCCTCCTGCTGATCTGCCTGTATGCAAGCTTCTACAATGCTAAAAGTCTTGTTGAAGCTAGAAGTGATTAACTTTATAATCATTTGTAATTGATACCACATGAAAAGATGTGTATTCTTTATACACAAGCATTTCTGTTTTTCTTATGTATGTTAGTGTATAAGTACAGCATGCATAACACTACACACAATGAATTTAAATGTATTTGTAAAGCACTTTTCACAATACCAGCACAGCATAATGAAAATAAACAACAAGACACTATTTAAACACCATGGAGAAGATGTTATGAATGTTAGCACTGAAACTGCAGAGGAAAAAACAGACAAGGACACATAGCTACAAGGAAGATGAAGACTCTAAAGACTAATCTACCAGCCGGAAAAGAAACCACAGGACTCATGCACACATTTATGAAGCAGCATCTATTCCTTATGAAAACAGCTCAATGTAATACAGAGAGCATGAATGGGACGAAACTGAGAGGTGGACCCTCTACACCTGCGATAAGCCAGACAGAGCACTGAATCTTGACCTGGGCAGGTACATACCACCTCTGGCTTGCTGTCCTTGTCTGGGTTCACTGGTTTGCTCCAGGTGCCTGCACCGGCCTGAAAGACTGTACGTGCCTGTGGTTTCTGCCGTAAGCTGCTCTCCCAACCGTATATTCCTCTAACAGAGCCCTATAGACCCATACATATGCATACAAATTACACACACCATCACTAAGATCACATGACTCCTAAAGTGAAGTAATCAGTATTAGGGCCCTAAAGTACAGATATATAGAGAAGGAAAGAAAGAAGTTAAATCAAGAGAGGTTAGTGTGATGATATGGTTGATGTGTTTGTGTGTACCGATGCTTTTTTTCATGTGATAAGTAAAGTTGACCTAATCAGTCATGGTTCGCTTTATCATCTCAAGAATACAATGTAAGATAGTATTCAGCAAAAGTATTCACTACTCTGGGCATGTTCAATGAAGAGACTTTGGCAGAAAAGCTTGATCAGTAAAACACAATAATTAGTGATAGACCGATATTTTTACCAGGCCCGATCATTAGTACAGCTAAAAACCATTTATGCATTACCCATAGTATTGGTTTCCCCTTTATGTCAATCCAAGTTCTACCAACAGCTTAGTCAAAATCTTATATAACTACTGTTCAAAAGTTTGGGGAAAGTAAGGTTTTTTTCCCCCTTCCCTCATCAGCCACCCTGTTCTCAGTATCAGCATCAATCTGGCCACTATTCAAAGTGACACTCAGGAATTAATTCCTTGGTTAAATACAAATCTTGAAATATTTAATAGTTGTTTCTCAGCCACAGTTGTTTCCCAGCTAATATTACCTCCTGTAATGTGTTAGCGTCGTCACTGGCTCCATCTTTCTTTAAGTCCATTTCTGCAGGAAAATAACATTTAAACAGTTAAATCGATAAGAAGTCAGGTATGAATGTATCTATTTTGAGGTGCCTAAACAAGTAACACTAATAGCAATAATTAACATTACTTTGAGCGCAGACAAATAGAGCATGTACATTTGTAATTTCAATGTATTGGAGCAACTTTCTTGAGCATTTAGAGTGAAGCGAGACAAAGGAAGAAAGTTCAGACCAACAGACTTTTGCCACCAGGAGAAGCGAATGAGAGACTGTAAAGCATTACTCTATAGCTGCTCTAGAACCTCTTAAACTGGTCTTAAGCATTTCATTCACACCTCTCTGACTGGTGATCTTCTCCAGTCGCACCACACACGGCTTCACTGCGTTTGAGTGTTGAACCGTCTCTGGAAAACAGCACATTGTTTCCATCAATCTAACCAGCCTCTGCTGGATCTGACTGGATAGAGCTTTAACTGCACTAAACAAACATTAATATAAATTACAATTTGATCATTTTATTGTACTTACTATGTAAGTTATTTGATAGCACTAAATTAATCCATGACAATTAATTGGGAAAATAATATAGTAATCTGAGCACCACCATTTCGTAACAAAATAAAGTACCAGTGTTGATTGCATGCAAGCTGGAAGATGTTTGTACAACTTAACCCACTTTTATGACAATGCAGATCCAGATATTACTCTTGCAGAGCTAGACCTCTGGTTGTTGGCTTAAGGTTGGGTTCACTTTGCAGCTTATTCTGGCCAATAACCACACATTTAGCTGCTCTGCATAAGCTTCGTGACACATCAATGGACAGAAAATTTGAAAATATTGGCAGCAGACTGTTGTGGTACTGGCAGTGGCCACTGAGCTGCTCCTCACAATTAAGAATGGAAAAGCCATTGTCAGCCTGATCTGACATTGCTGATCTAATCCAATCTGATCTGATCCACACTTTTTTCGCAGCAACACAACTTTATCTTTCAGATTTAATGCCATGAACCTCGAAAAAAACAGTGATTTGTCAAGTTTTTAGTTCTTTCTCAAAGGTGGTAGCCCTTACTATAGTAGCAGCCCTTACGTTGCTAGCACAATTTTCCTAAATTCAAAAAGTTATTTGTTAAATGTCATGTTATTTGTCTGTGTGCATATTTTCCAGGTGTGCCAACTATTGTTGCAGGCTGAGAATATATACATCATTCTCACTGTGAATTGTTTTGGTGCAAATTTTTCACCAATGATTGTCTATGCTTCGCCTTAAAAACAAACAAACAACAACAACAACAAAAAAAAACTTTAGGATAACTTACCTGATGTGCTGCTTCTGACCTTTTTCTTCCTCCCATTTCTGATGGGTGAAATCTTGACGTCAGTTTGCTCTACGGAGGAGTCATCATTGGAATCCAGCTCCTTTGCTATATCGTTGTCACTTTCACTTGAACTATCCTCCAAATGAATAGCATCGCCATTTTCAACAGCCTATGTGTAAGAAAAACCATTTTAAACACATGACAGAACTAATTGATACAGATAGAACAATCATTAGAGAGAGCAATAGACTTGTATTCTATACCTGAGCAAAGATCTTTTCTGCTTCAAGAGATGGACAGGGCAAAACCAAAAAACAGAGGACAAGTCTCTTAAAAATGGATTCTGGTGGAAAAGGCTTAAGCACACTACACCAGTATCGCTCCAGAGAAAGGGTAGAAGATGCGTCATCTTCATCCTCAACAAGCTGGTACTCCAAAAACTCATCAGTGAGCTTAGCAGAATCCTCCGGTTTGGAGCAGATGCCAAATTGTAAAGCAAGGTCAACTATATTCTTTCCTGTGACCTTTAGCCTTCCTGCTGGGCTGAGAAGCTGTGAAATTCCCCTCAAGACACTATCACTCAGAGGGAGACTGTCAGCGATGGAGGTCGTAAGAGTTTGGTAG
The DNA here is from genome assembly GCF_018812025.1 of Megalobrama amblycephala. Taxonomy (NCBI): domain Eukaryota; kingdom Metazoa; phylum Chordata; class Actinopteri; order Cypriniformes; family Xenocyprididae; genus Megalobrama; species Megalobrama amblycephala. The sequence goes on along the minus strand of NC_063055.1, from coordinate 20,188,215 downwards.
AACTTTAAAGACTCATCATGAAATGCGTTCAAGGAATCTGACAATTCCTCTTCTCTGGCAGAGATGAAGTCTTCTACCACCCCACCCAGACTGAGCTCAGAAGCAGGAAGGCAAAGTGTTGAGTTTTCCAGGATGGTTGAGTCTCGTTCTTTCAGGTAGCGTATGACTGCTTGAGGGCGAAGAAAGCTGGAGGCATACGAACGTAGGAGCCCACTTGCTTCTCGAAGGATTTGGACAAGATCAGCACGAACAGAGCCTTTGCTTTGTTGCAGGTGCTGCCCAAAGGCACGGAGTGGTCCAAGAGCGTGATCTAGAAACATCAAGGTAACCCTAATTTTAGGGTTCTCCAACTGTGAACAAATATGCTTAGCTTTATCATTATTTTCATCACAGGAAGTAAAGTATGATACCAAATCACTCCACATTCCAAGCATCCTTTGAACAAGCAAACAAAACTCCTCACAACTGTGTGAAAGGGGTGCGCTGGTGTCTTTTAGCCCATCAATGCCTGCAAACAGCGCCTTGAGGTTGTCATTGCTGGTGGAACACGTGGAGAAGTGTTCGTAGATGTTGGCAATGAGTTCATGAACCTGACTGGAGTAAGCCTTTAGGCCAGCATTGCAGGCAGAGTCAGGTATGCTGTAAAGTCCACCAAGATCAATCACCTGTGGGTTAAGCTCCCGAATTTGAGACACAACACTTCCTGAGGTCTGTTCCTCATCATTAACATAGAAAGCTACCATGTTGCTTGCAGGAAGCTCAAACTTTTGGAGGACATTGAGTAAACATCCAGAACTGGAGTCTTCAGCCTGAAAGACATCAAGGAGACGGATACAGTACCTTGCTTGTTTTTCCTCAAAAAAGCCCACGAGCGCCACATGGCAGGAGGTCTTTTCGTCGCTCTCTGCTTCAAGTGGTACCTGCCCATATATGTAGATACAGAACGGGTTCAGCTTACAAGCAGAAACAATGTCCTTTGGATACTCTAGTCCGAGGATGTATTTTGCAGTACGTTGGGAGACCTTGGTGATCCTTGAGGGTAAACTGGAGAGGCAATGGTTTTGAATGAAAAGCAGCATAGTATCACTACAGGAAATAGAGTCCTCAATCGACACTTTCCTAGATGAATTTAATCCTCCCCGCTCATGTTTCATATGCTTTTGAGTCTGCTGGTGTCGCTTCAGATCATAAAAACCTGCATGTAGGACGATATTATGGTCACACAATGTGCAGTAAGCGTAGTTGTCTCCCAGATGACTAGGTTTAAACCATTTAAAGGTTCTTTGCCATTTAGGATCACAAGTCACAGATCGCCTCCTTCCATTAAAATCCATGTCTTTATCAGACTCATCTCTTACTCTGCCTGTATAAAATGAAAAACAATTTACATCAGTGTATGCATTTCAATGATGATTTCCCAGACTGAATTTTCTATTTTTCCATGACTGAGGGGAAAAGAATTGAATAAAATATTTCAAAGTCATCAATTAAAATACAAAACAGAACTTACCAGATTCATATGGACTTTTCCAGGATTTTGGAGACTTAACAGCGTCATCTACCTGTACAATATCCTGACCATTACGAGCTTCAACTGGGTTGTACTCCCTCCCTTGCTTCTCATTGGCATGGAAAAATTTCTTGAACCACTTCACAAAGGTGAAATTGGGTCTAAACTTTCCTGTGAGAAGCTCCTTCACAGGGATTGACTGAAAGAAACATCAAAACTTGAGAAAATCAATGTACTGTAAAGATCTTGACAGACAACAACATACTTCTCATGTTATATTCTTACATAAGATTCACATTTAAAGATCCAGCATATAATTTCTGCAGCACTTATGGGATTAAACAGAATAGCAACAACATAAGAAAAATAAACTTGCACGTAAAACCTTCAACATTCACAATTTTATATGCAGGAGGATTAATGGGATTAATAGAATACATTAAGGTGAATCTGACCTCTGTTATGCCTAATTTCCGGAAAGATGTCTGGAGAAGACTGTAGTTCTGCATGAAATCAGACCTCTTCTGGGACTCAAACTTGACTTTGGTCATGTCAATGGACCCTGGGAAGAGCAAGTCTATAAGCTGGCAAAAACACGCACCTAAAAAAGAAAAGAAAAAGAAAAGAAAGATTCATGTAATTCAGATAACATGAACAAAGACATTAATAAAAAAATAAAATAAAAAATAAAAATAGTACCTGAACGACATTGCTCCACATGAGTAAAGTTAGTGTGTAGGGTTTCGTTGATCCAGGCCAAAACCTCAATGCGACTGCACTTGTCATCAGGGTTATTAGGGTCCAGACTAACATTTGTAGCCATCTTATGCTTTCATAACACAAAATAAAAATATTTTTCTTACAAAATAGCAAAACATGAAAAAACATTCAGAAGCAATAAATCATAAGTTAATTTCATTGCACATTTGTAGTTTTGTCTTACACTTCTTAGACCAGAGTAAGGTATGACACTAAACCAGTAATAAAGTAACTTTTGTTAACCTATATAGGTTTTGTGTGTCTGTTAAAAGGAGAGAGAGAATTATTTAAAGTGTCAAGTTGGATGAGGATTGAAGCTGAAATTTGAATGCATAAGAAATAATGCAAAATTACTCTCAGACACGAGATGCATAACGTAAAATTACTCTCTGATGGATATTATATACAAGTTGTGAGGTTTATCTAAAAGCTATGAGGTTTACTGAAGGTTTTATATTTTGAAGTAGCCCAACTAGTCCGAGCCATGTTGCATTTCCTCAAAACTAAAAAGACTACAGCCTCTCTCTTGCGTCAGTGTGTTGAGTAAAACAACTCCTCCCCACTTTACGAAAGTCTCGCGGGGTAATTTTTGCCGCGAATGCAGCACGCTTAAAAAGTAGCTTTCACTTTTTACAGGTTTAACTGGTGACAACTTGATACACCGTCGATCGCAAACAATAGGCACACGAAATCTAAATTAAAGTATGAAAGAAACACGTGGAATTTTAAACAAAACCGGTAGCATATATTTAGATGTTTAATGGTTGATTTATTTGTGAAATGACATGATCGAATTGTAGTGTTTATAGCATGCGATTTTTTAACAATGACTCCTTGTTGTCTTTGTGAACCCTTTCAAAACAACTGGATTAACGCTAACGAGACAAATGTTTACTTCATTTGTATGATTTTAACTTTGCAAGTCGCTTTAACCTACACGTAAACGTAAACATGCAGCGCAAAATATGCTTGCAAATAACGCAAACACTTTTTTTCATAAACCATATCCGTGTTCTCATTGTATTAAGACCGGTTGCCTTTGTCAGTATGTCTTTGTGTATCTGTAATGGTCGCTCACATGAAGCGAAACTGTACGAGGCCATGAAACATACGAAGGATTTCTGATTAGCAGAACCGCGACTCTTCATAGAATCTAACAAATCGAAACGTGCTTTTAAAACAATCAAGTATGTCCTACCTTATTTGTACCTTGGTCCCGGAGACCTCGCTATTCCCCAGTCTAGAAGGTAATCCCCACACCACCCCAATGCCTTCCCCCAACATATGCATTGTGCTGACAAGGATTGGCCTGTAGAAGCCAAAGTGGGAGGTACTATACCGCATTAGCTAGCTAAGATTTCTCAAACGTACGAAATATCGTGTTGTTTTTCGGCAAAAAAGCCCTTTTCACGTCAGGATACAGATGTGAGATAAAGATGAACTGACTTAACGGCTGCCTCAGTTGTTTTATTCGTAATCATTAGCGACGACTCTGTCGCCAACAACGGGCATTTGCGATTTTTTTATCGCAGAGTTTAAAAATATCCCGGTTATGTTCTGTTAGTGTTTAAACCCATAACCGTTTTTGGAATATTTCGTTAACACTACCGAAATAATGTTAACAAAATGTAATGTGCAAAATTATCCAGAGTTTTTTTTTTTAGAATTGTGAGTCTATACGCCCATAAAGTCAATTTATTTGTTTGCAGGATTATTAACTTTTTATTTAATATTTTTAAATATCAATAATTTCTGTTACGATTAAATGAAAAGGTCGCAAAGCCACGTGGCGAGCACGCGCATGGTTGTTGAGTAGTTGGTGAGATCAGTTGTTAAATTAAAGGGTTAACGTTTGTAAATTTTTTGTTATAATTTATATACTACCCAGAGACCAAATTACGTCTTTTATTGTCAAATGTGAATAAAGTGTTTAACGTCATATATCGCAAATATCAACTTTCTCTAGCCTACAGTAAACAATTAGAGGTTAGTGACACTGAAATGGCGGGCGGTGCGCGCGCGTGAGTTGAACGTGTGTTGATATGGCGCCAAAAAAAAAAAGCTTAGGGAAAGGGGCTTGCTTTTCACCACCTAAAATGGCTGGCCAATTTGAATGGGCTTGTTCTGCAATGTGACCAGTTTTGTGTACTTTAAGACGCAATTCAGTTCCACTTCGTTTATAGACACTTTTCAAGCTCCACAAATGTAAGACGATCCCGTAAATTTGTAAATTTCAATTTAGTCCACTATTTGCGACCCCTATACTGTTTACATTCAGCCACACATCAAAACGTTGTGATGTTTTCCGTTCTACTATAGAAGACGGCACAGCCAATCTGGTGCGTAGTAGCCTACACAAGCAAACTCGTTTTTTAATCATAAAAATAGTTTATGTAAGTAAATTATATTGGAGCTCGAGGAGAAATGAGTCATATAAAAACACCATACCCCTTTAACACAAGTGACTATGGGATTAGCACGTTAATACATAAAAAAAGAGAAAGGAATATAGCTAAATACCTATATGTGACAGAGCTGGATTAGTTTAGATGCAGGTTTGATGACCATCCCTTCAAATCGTGATTGCACTTATATTTGTTTTAACATCAGTAGGCATAATTTGTTTACAGGCAAAGCAGGACAGACAGGACAGGTGAGTCTACACAAATGGACCAGGATTTTTTATTTTCCTTTTCTCACTCTCTCTTTCACAAAGTATCCCTTCTTTTTCTTTGATAATTTTTTTTAAAGTGGTTTGTGTAATTGTATTTCTCCATCTTATCCTATCTTAAAATGTAGAGAGCTATAAGAAAGACATTATGTTGGTTAATTTCCTCAAAAAGCAATGTGGCACTATTAAAATGTCACTGTATGAGCATTTCAACCAACCCGACAGAACAATGTTGACACAACCAACAGTTTGAGGCAGGGCTACCTGTTTTTCTGACAATGGTAGCTAAAGTCTAGGAAACCTGTTTGAAAACAACTATTATTTTTCCAATTCCGTTTGGTGTTTACACTCAAAGTGTGCTTTCTGGTTGGAACTGCAATGAGAAGAAGTTCTTTTCTACTAACCACTTCTCACTATAAAGGTTCCTAAAGAGAGTTTTTGTTATGCCAATAGAAGATCTATTCTGGGTTCCCCAAATAACCTTTCCATTATCAGTTCTTAAAATAACCAATTTTTTTTCTTTGTGTGATGAACATTTTAATAATATGAAGCACTTTTTTCAGCTTATCACAAAAAAGAGATGAGAGAGAACAGGAGAAGAGCAAAGGTTTTGTTTTAATGTTTTTGTTCAATTATTTAAGTTGACTGTCCAATGGAACACGGAAGTTTAAACTGAAGTGATTTCCTTATCAGAAGTGAAATATGTAGTCAGCGATCCCTATCACGCTCTCTGCTCTAAAAAAACAGTAGTCTTTATCTTCTGTCCTTCCTGCCCCCTCCAGATGTATGCTGTTTGAAACTGAAAATAACGGTTTCACTAAAACCTAACATATACCCACACATAAATCTCTCTCATGCATATTTCACAATGTCTCCTTTGGCACCCTTGAGAAAGTGACCATTTAACTTTGAGACATATTGTTTCTCGTGTTATTATTTGTAGCTGTATGCTAGTTTGTGAAGGACAACTTTTTAGGAAATGAAAACATTTGGGATAGCCTACCTGGGTTTTTCACATGCTTTAAAGCAATAGTGAAATGAGTAGGCTAAATGATGAGAGGACTTTCATATTCACAGTGCCCCAAACTCTATGACTTTCTTTTATTTGTAGAACACACAAGGAAATAAGACTGTCTTTATACTTTCTTTTGCCATAGTGAAGCTTCAATGCACCAAAAAGTAAACATAAAAGTGGTCTAATTCATGCTATATAGCTACCAAAACTAATGTGTGCGAAACAAGATCAGTCCAGTTAGTTAAGGAATCATTTAGACCAGTTCTGATTCACTGAAAATATCTGACTTAAAAGAATGATTTATTCAGGAATCAGACATTGCACATCTCTCATGAACGAGGATAGCTAGGAACTTTCAGTGAACATCAAGTCATATGGATCACTTTTTATGAAGGTTTTGCATTCTGCCTGAAGCTTGAAATCTTCAGCCCATTTATTACAATTGATTGGAAAACACATTCAAAATATCTCCATTGAGTTCTGTCAAAGAAATGACATGAAAATTCTGTCTTAGTAAGCGTATAGCTTAGATGCTTTGACTGGTCACCATTTTATTTGTTATTTGCCAACTTTTTGCATTCAGTAATTCATTTTAAATAGTGGAGTGGCAAATTTATTTTTAAAAGTAAATATATTTCATAGTCTTTCTGTTAAAATGAGCTTATAAAATGTTTAACTAGTTTTAGATGGAGCATGTCACATTGCAGTACTCGATACAGATTCACTTGCTTTAAAAATAGCAGCAGATTGAAAAGTGCTTCCTAACACAAATACTCCACTCTCGCCTTCAGCTACAGATGAACCTAAGGACCCAGACAGCTCGTCACATCAGTCACCTCGCTATTGAGATGGCAAATCCTATCTAACTCAGTGCTAGTCACGCCTAGTCTACCACAGCAGGGTCACTGAGGTCAAGGTAGGCTTTGTGTTATTTATCAAGGGGCAGCACCCTGTAAGTAACAGGAAAGAAAGCCAGTCTGGTTCTCACCCAACTAAGTTTTTCTTGAGAAATAGCTGCAACACTCAATGCACCAAATTGGCCTATAAAAAAAGCAGTAGAAAAAAAAAATTAGGTTTGTTGACTCAACGTGTGGCACGGCAAAAAAAGTTCCATTGTTTGTTGTCAGTAGTAATGAATGAAGTGCAGCTCACACTGATGTCACTTTCAAACCAAGCAACTTTCTGTTGGTCAACATGACCAACATGAACCCCTGACGAAATCTGTGTGGGAAATAGTTTCTTATGTGAAAAACCTGATCACATGGATTTCTATTCTATTTGGAACACAAATTGCTGAACAACGGTAAATGCGATGGTACATTCATAAAGTTGGTTGTCTTGCAAATGTCTTAAACGTAGATTATAGTTCATTCTTGCATTATTACTGGTCAAGATGGGGCCATTTTTATTAATGATTTATTTTTTAGGGCAGAGAGCTATTTGGGTTGCCTGAAGCTGAGTTAGTAATTAAACTTTTCACAACTTGTAGGTTGTACTGCGGATACATTTTGAGCAGTATTAGGTTTCAAAACTTTCAAAATGTCAGCTGAGAAAGTCTATGTTCTTTAAGGTGTGTTTTTAAAGGGAAAGGCTGAGCTAAAATCCCTAAGAGAAAGGCAAAGGTGAATGAATGAGTGGTAAGCAGCTGAGACAGGGAAAAGACAGAAAACAATACTAGAGGTCAGGTCCTGACAGGTGCGATCAAACTCATCACAAGTTCCCAGGATAAGGGAACTCACAGCCACCATAGGGGGTCACACGGCACTTGTCACAGCCAATCGGCCACAGCCACAGCATGAGTGCTGCCTTTGTTTGTGTCTCCTCACTGTGAGACCTTTCTAGCCAATCATCTTGATTGATTCTGGGTTTGACTGACAGGGATGAGGGAAGGAATTGCAACGCCTGTAATAAAGTTCAGTGGAGTATTGTAAACTTTTCTGGACACTTGTATAAAATCTAAAAGGTGACCAATTAAATCACTTTGTGTTTATGTGTTTATTATTAATTTTCCCAACATTTCCCAAGAGGTTTTTTTATTTTTTTATTTCAACACTTAATACTTATTTGTGTGAGTGTGCTAAATTGTGTGAAATTAACCAGGGCTGAGGGCAAAAATGTCACAAAAGGAAGGAAAATGTCCATTATTTAAAATGTGAGACAAGAAATGTGCCGATAGTGAAGTCATGTTTCTTTTTTTTTTTTTTAACATAATGTTTGATATATTTCATAATATTATATTCTTCATAATATTATATATTTTTTCAGCAGTACTTTATAATTATTTGTTGTTAAAGTTTCCTTTTTAAAATGTAAAACGATATATTTCTTAATGTTCTGTTCTACGCCCAGACCTGATCTTGTGTATTTACTACAGATTTTTACTCAATTAAAGTACTTGATTGTAAATTGACAACATGCTGTAGCCTATGTTTTTACAACAAAAGGTATGCCACCATAAAAGTTGAAAATGCCACTGAAAATTAGTTCCTTAATAAAGATAATTTCTGACACTGGGTGTTTATATACTATTTTTTGCAGTACTAAACAAGTGCAGCAGATGCATCTGTTAATGTGTGACTGAGTTTGTAGATGTGGGAGGGTGTGAGTGGAGTCAAGAGGGTCATAAACACTTTGGCTGTGAAGTCATTGTAGTACTCTTCAATGGGGTCACCACAAGGTTTTCAGTATTGGTCACAGTAACAGACTACAGATACAGAATCTCTGTAGAGAATGACAGGCCACAAATACATTTCACTAGTGTTATTTCTTCTTACTGTTCAGTTTTTAGACCATGTGCTGTTTCATCATTTGAAATCCAAATACAATTATTTTTTCTCTAAGACCATGTGGCAAACACATGGCCATTGTGTAGCCGTTACTTCCCCTCACAGAACAACTCCACCTGCTTGAAAAATGTGCTTCAAAAGCACAATGTATAGTTTGCCTCGTTAATATATACACAGGGCGCCCTCTATTGGACTTGTATGGTAATTACAACTGTTATTAGCGCCTATTTCAATCTGTCCGTTTATGCTAATATGAGATGTTCAGCTGATTATTATACATAACCTTTAATTTAACCTTTAATTATTATTTAATAATAACAATTATGTCATAATAAAATAATATAATAAAGTAGGCCTATTATAGGCCTATTATAATTTGTCAATTGTCATTAACAATAATGTATTATTATCATTAGTCATTACAAATCAAAATCTTTAGCAGTAAATTAGAACACTTTCTTTGCAGGATCCCTGCTGTGCTCCGGCCACGATACTCTGCTGCACCCCCAGGAGTCAAACACGCACACATACACACATGCCAAGGCACTGACCTTGAGTTTCCATGGCAACCACTCTGCTCCACATGAAGCTACACTTAAGTAAACAGGCATGCATACACAGTCTTACGCAATTAAGGTATGTTTAACACACTGGCCTATTAACTCCAATTATACTAAGTCTGTAAAAGGAATAATATTAAATGTAGAAAAGGTAGAAAACAGTAATTTAGCAGATTCTTCAGGTGAATTGCTGTAGTCTGCAGGGTCAGTCCCCATGAAGAAACCTTATTTAAGTGCCTTTATCAAGGACTCGAGATTGATAGCTGAAGTTACACTCTTTGTGGGGCTTGAACCAACAACCTTCTGATAAGCAGCCCTCGGCCTTGCCGATTAACATTATTTGTCAACAAATTTTTAATATCTTTCCTTTACTAACTAAAAACATACAGTCTGGTAGAAACAAGCTTTATGAGATCTGCAACACAATTAAAACTACATTGCCTTGTCAAACAATCCCCATTTTTACTAACAAACTGGTCCAAGTAACTAAACCAGGTTAATGTTTGATGACAAATAGGTCTCAGAATTCTTCAAAAGAATATTTAACAATCTGTAGCATCAAACACATTAGTTATTTATTTATTTATTTATTTATTTTTACAATTTAGTATTACCTGCAGATATTCACAGTCAGATGTTGGTAAATTGTTACTTTGAATTAATGTCTCAATACTCAATTTTCTAGATTTTAAAAAGTTGATGGAAAAATTTGGAGTGAGTTTATTGTTGATCACTTCATAAGGACAGGATAACATTTTTGATGATCAATAATTATGGAGCACTATAATGCTGTTCAAGTATTAAATGAGTAAAGTGTTATCTGCTATTCTGCTATTTATGAAGAAATAAAGCATGTGTTGCAGTTTGTTGGATTTCATCCAGTTATTGTTGGTTATAGTTCAGATTTCATTAGACGTCTCCCATGTCATTTATGTAGCATCTGGTACAGGGAAAATTGTGAGATGGAGGGACTTGTTACTCCTGCAGAAGAAAGAAGTCCTTTTTGCATATTTGCCTCATCTTAATTAACAGAAGTCAGTCTTAATTAACAAAAGTTTTTGTACAATATGATTCATGAATTGCTAAGTGAGTGGTTGTTCAGAACTATATTTGCCTCTAAAGCCCACAGACATGTTGTCAAGACGACAAGACTGATACTTAAATAACTCTTTTCAACAAGTTATGGAAACTGCATTGATGAAAGTTTCAAAAAGTAAAAAATAAAATTAAATAAATGAGATCATTTTTGAGTGAGTTTTTATCTATCTATACACTCAAAAAAAATCTCGGGTTATTTTTTTCAACCCAGATCCTTTTTATTTGGGTTATTTTTCCAGTGTTTGGGTAGTTTTTGTGTTACCCAGCTCCTGGGTTAGACCAGACGTAACCCAGGGGTTGAGTTATTTACCGTGGGCTTTTTGCGACCTCTTCAGGAGAAAGCAGTGCAGCTCCGTCAAATTGGTACATGTCTTCGTTAAAATACAGGTTTATGTACGTTTTATTTTATCTAAAAAAATAAAATAAAATAAAAAAAATCGGCATTTTTCGGCTACGAGTGAAACAGGTGGCAGTCTGAAGTTAGCAGTTCCCCCGCCGAACGCGAGCCATCTCCGGCACGATTTCCAACGCCGTCACGGTGGAAACAGGACAACAGAGACTGGTCAATTACATTTGAATTACTTCTAAATGTTTAATTTTTACTTCTAATATTTGTTAAACGAGCTTAAATAAAGGCAATATGTATTAAAAACGATATAAAATATGCTACACTATATCTATCTATCTATCTATCTATCTATCTATCTATCTATCTATCTATCTATCTATCTATCTATCTATCTATTCATCCATCCATCCATCCATCCATACTTACTGCTTATGGGCTTTACACCTTTTTCTCTCGCTGCTTCTAACCCCATGTGTCATAGCTGTCACAGTTTGTTATAATGGTGTCAGGAGAGGAACTGAGGTCCAGAGACTGTCAGTCAGCCAGTCTTCACATATGGTGTCCCTCACAGGTCGAAGCTGTTGTTACTTTAGGATGCAGACAGATGTTTAAACATACATATTTACACACATATATAGTGCACCTTTGTAAATTAACATCAGTGTCCATCAAGAGTTCAAGTGTGTCCCATTAGCAAAGACCTCCCTCCTTCTCTATCTTCTGTCTCTGTTTCTCCCCCTTTCACTGCTCATTTCCTGTTACTTGGTTACCGGTTGCCTCGAACTGCTTGGGCCAATTGCGTTGCCATGGTGACCATGCCCATTCTGTCGTTTCCCAACAGCCTCTTGGCTCTCCTGTCCTGACATTCCCCACTGCCCCCCAGCCTGCGCGCCCAGGCCTTGGCCCACCCTACGCTGATGTCCCACGAGGCTGTCTGTGTGTGTTTGCTTGCGTGCGTTCGTTCGTTCGTGTGCTCGCTCCCTCCCCCTCACTTCTTCCTCAGTTTGGATGACAAACAGGCCGACCACCTCCCAGTACAAGCAATTTCACACCTGCTGAAGAATGCATGGCTTATCTGCATAGAAAGACAGAGGTAGAGAGACAAAGATTGAGTGAGAGACAACTGGAAACAGCAATTCATAGTTATTTAGAAGAGTCTTTCTCAAGATTGATCCTGGAAAAACCTGAACAAAATGTCCAAAATGTACCGTGTTGGTCCTCCAGGACCTGAATTGAATAAATCACTGATTTAAGGTCAGATTATGGTACTGACTTTGTTTTGAACTGTTCAGAATAGAGCACAGGAGAGTCATTCTGTGCCATTCTGATGGACTGCCTTCATTATTAAATAAATAATAATACTAATACTAATAATGTGTTAGCTTGGTCATTACTCTGAAAGTGTTGCCATCCAAGGTAAATGCATAGAATAAACCGATTGCATCTATTTAATCCAGCAGCTTTTAGACAAAAGCATACTGCATTACGAATGCAGTTCCGTGGCTGAACTTAAGGTGGCAGCAGCGAATAGATCATCAGTCAACTCCTCATCAGTCATCAACTGAGAAAAATTAATGTTCGTCGTCAGCATTTAAACTTCATCTGATTCAGCACTGCCCACACATTCTCTGCTTTCCTTTCTCAACCTTTCATTCTTTTAGATCTCCTTAGATTGGTAAAATGTTCATTTTTTTTGCGAGAGAACCAGATAAGGCATCAGCTTTGATGAACGGAGCGAGGACTTCAAGTTATATTAAAGGTAGGTCTATAGTTCATCCAAAAAAAAAAAAAAAAAAAAAAAACTATCATAATGTTATAACAAACTTTATTTTTTCCACCCTGTGGAACACAAAGAAAGATATTCTGAAAAAGGTTCCAGCTGTTCTTGTCCATACAATGAAAGTTAATTGGATCCAAATGAATATCGAATCCTACTGACTTTCATTGTATGGACATAAAAAAACCACATCATCTTCAGGTATCTTCCAGTCATACTGGTTTGAAACAACAGGGTGAGTAAATGATGACAGAAGTCTCCAAGGCTTCCCCTTAATTTATACACAGTCAGAGTGCATCCCACTAAACATCTCAGAACCAGGATGAGACTACATCTCCTGCTTGACACTAATCACCACAGTTAGAGAGCCGGGCTTGCCGGCGTAGGGCTGAGATGAGTCATGTGACCCTTTGAGGGACCAGAAAGGGGGAGAGATTGCTTCTCCCTGGCCTCCCTCCCTCCTCCCATTCTAAATGACAGGGTTATGGAGACGATTGCTGAAGGTTCATCATTGTCCTCCTGCAAAGGGGGAAGGGGAGAGTATTAAGGGGGGTTTAATTATGAAGCGAGGGGCTTATTAACAATGTGAAATGATAAACCCCCTCCCTACGCAAATATACGCACCCCCTCCTCCTTTGCATCCCACCAGCTGATCCTGGTGTAATTTGGGCCGCAGGGTGTTCCGGCACCAATCTAAAGGGGCAAAGGTCAAAAAAGTCAAAAGGTCTTAAAAGGGACAGATACAGTCACATACAGTCATCATTATAGTCACATGACGCACCAGAAGTCGCCCTTGTTAACGTCAGCTTATTTCTTGCTGTTTCCTTAGCTTGTTAGATTTATTATGTAAATATATATTCACACAGACATATAACTGGATGCATGAGTGCAGGAGGATGCTGTGGAAAGAGAGAAAACTGAAGCGATCGACGGCAAGGAAGAAAAGGATGGGAAGAAACTGAGGTAAAGGAGGACAAAAAGGAATGAAGATGTTTTAAGAGAGAGAAATGAAGGGAAGAGAGGGGGAGATTAAAAGAAAAAGGGTGACTGTTATTTTTTTTCCTAAGCTAAGTTCTAAGCTAATGCGCAGCTTTAGTTACACCCACCCTGAGCCGGCAAATATAAGCAGCAGTGCACACATACAAAACGGCAGCCTCCTCTGCACTGGCACCGTAATCCCTTCTTCCCATTCACTTCTGCACACACACGCTCTCAATGGGAGTGAGATACACCCTTTGTTGCTGTAACAGAAACCTGGCATGCTGAAGCCAAAGGCTGGTGGTGCGCACTGTGTGTGTGGTCAGAACGAAGAGTGAAACACAGAAAGGGAATGACACAGAAACATAAACTCATAGAAAAACACGCAAAAGGACAAAAATAAGAGCGTTCGCTTCAGTGCCAGTACGTTTAATCATAGCCAGAAGGCATGATGTCGAAATGTTAGGGTAAGCTCTGCTTTTAACCTCCCTGCCTGTCAGCGATTAGTCATGTGAGCTGATCTGCTAACTCAGAAAGAATTCTCTGGCCCAAAACAGACCAATCACGGGCCGGACCTGGAATTCGCACGTCTCTGTCCAGAGTTTGGTCAAAATGATGAAACTAAGAGAAATGTCCTCAGTTGAAAATTCACACCTGAAGAGCACATTGCAGTGAGAGTTTTTAGGTCCAGAGGTGTACACCAGTATGGTTATAGTTATGTTCATTTTTGATTATGATAAAAGAAATAGGCTACCAAAATAATTTCATTTTAAGGCGGAAATTGCTGCCCAAAACACATGGAATGTATTCAGTATATTTGAAGGATCAACAACAAAACATAAACCTAACTGGGTTTCTGGGTTACATTTTTTTAAATGACATTTTTAATTGTCTTATTTAAATACAAGTAAATAAAAAAATATATGTTTGACTTCAAACATAAGCTCAAAATTTGCAATCAAAGCAATTGAAAGCCTGTCAATATTTACCTTAACAAGTCAATATGGTAACTGTGGAACATCTATATATCTTTTTTAAAAGGTGTGATTCATGACATGAGGAAAAAAAGGTCAAACAAAGGTACATATGAGGTAAATTTTAAAAAAGGGCAGGTGTTTGAGACCAAAATGTTCAGAAAATCTTTTGGTTGTCCCTCATTTATGTATTTTTTTTAATCTATATATTTTGTGGGTTTATAATATTTCTATAAAAAAGTCATGTCCCATAAACAATAAGTAATAATAATAATAATTTAATTTATAAATGCATGTAAAATACCTCCACTAATGATTATAAAACACACAATCAAATAAAAACGTAAAAAATATAGCTGGCTTAAATCATTTTTAGCAAATAAATGTCTAATTTCAAAGTTCATTATCTTACTAAATCACTCTAACTGATGTATCTTTTTCATAATTGGCTTGATATAGTTACTAATTAGCTAACTTTAACATTTATGTATCCTTCATGGCTCTTCAAGGTGTTTGAAAGATCAAGTAATTAGTTGTACATGCCCACACGTTGCTATATTCTAACATTGTTTATCGTTTTACACGCATTACTGTTGCAAGACCAATGAAAAAAGATTTTCTCAAACACCTCTGTACAATTTTTCTATCTTATTAAAAGAATTATATATTTCTTCTGAGAAAAATAAAATAATGAGAAGATGACTAACTAAAAAAGATGGATTTAAATACAGCACATTTTCTTCAAAAATCAATTTAATCTAAATTTAGCCTTGGCTAGTGATGTTAATTGGTTTGTTAATATCTTTTTCTAACTAAAGGGGTGCACATCTGGGACAGATTCACAGGGTTGTGCCAATCAAAGAGGATTTAGTGCTGTCAATCAAACATTTTATTGGAACTGACTAGTCAATACTAGCTGCTGGGCAAAATGAACATGGTATGTAAACACGGTGGAATACCCCTTTAAGAATCAGAGAACATCAAAGGGACACATTCCTGTCAGCTTCATCCATTGAATCCCAGACCTTTTGACAGAACTTCGGAGCTCAGGGAAGATTCTGAAATGCTGAAGTGATTCCAGACCCAGGGAAGCCTTTTAGAACTCCGAACAGGTTCTAGGACTGAGAGAAGATTCTGGAGTGAGGCAATGCAGTCTGGATGGGGCAGATACAGGCGGCCTGTTCTGCTTCTTCAGCTGCTGGAGCTGAGCTGCTGTCATAGCAACAGCAGCCGACATCACCAGCAGTCCCAGCATGGTCCTCGACACAGCCCCGGAGCACTCACACTACTGACTGCACACAGAAAGAGAGGATGCTCACATACCAGCACTCGCACACACAAACACAATGCAACTAATATGTACACATACATGACCAAGCATGAGCACTCTGTCACAGAGTGTATTAGAAATAAACAGACCAAATACACACATGGAACCTGACATCAGAGGACACTGAATATATATATCCTATAATAGCCACAGCATTCAGCAAAGATTCTTCAAACTGTCTATATTTATAATGTTTTAAGTTGGATATTAGAATTCACTAGTTACTGTTTTCCCAAAAAACATGGGAAATTACCACAAATATCAATCCATATTTATATTCACAATTGTGCAAAGTGCTGACAGGTGTCCAAGAGTTAATTACTTTGTCAACAGAGCACCATGCTCAATTTACCTGAAATTAATCAATCATTGTAAAATTTACTGAACTCAATGTGAATAGAGAAAAACACCTTTGTGTTTTCTGGTAATTTTGCCCTGTACATCCTCAGTATCAAGTGCATTATTAGAACTGAATAGTGAAAAAAGTGGATTTTACTGCCTATAACATTTTGTTTATTATAGTTGTTAGATTGAGAAGACCATCAATGGCTACTGTAACATAAAATACCCCCAAATCACCACACTGCTCAAAAAAATGAAGACAAAAGGTTACAAAATGGTATTGCTATTGTTGTTTTGTAATCACTATTATTTTACAAGAGAACAAAACATTTCAACTATATCGATGCATTTGCCGTTTTATTTTATTTTGTATTTTATTCAATATATTTCAATAGGGATGTTTTCACTAATGTTGATTAGTAGAAATGTCAAGTCGGTCCTTTTCCTCTTTTGTCTGAATAGGAAAATGTTCTCTTTATTGCGACACTAGCTACTGCCTACCCGCTTTGTAACCACTGCGTCCACGCGCTGCACAGTCTACTTCCTGAAAGAAAGAAAAAAGATAGAAAGAAAACAGTCTACTACTTCGTTACGGCTGCTTATTATCTTATTCTGAGCCACGGCAGACGTTTCTGTCACAAAACTACCAGCAGCTATTAAATCCTGAAGATTATAAACGAGAAATGTCAATTTGGGACGGTCTCTAGCGTGGCTTCAGCAGTGCACGCGCAGGTCCGATTCAAACAGGTGGAAAGAGTGGGACAGTCCTAGCGCGTGACGGCGGCTCGTGAAGGCAATCTATTTCAACCCGCATAGCGTGTTTTTGATTGAAACATCAGTATTAAATTAATTCGAACAATTCGTTTTTGCTAAGGATTCTCACGCCCGTATGACATCAACAGGCTTGTGCCATATCCCGTATTAGAACGCTCGCGCCGGTCGTTTAAAAAGTGGGCCGTTAAAGTCTGTCACCGCGAGCTCTTTTTATCCCTTCCTGGAGCCAGGAAGGTTTGCGTGTTATTTACGTTTACGGTATCGACCCTCGGGGTTTTTCCCACTTACACTGGTCCTCGAGCCGTTTACGCACAGGTGGGAGATACCCGCTTGGTAGGACGGCCCCCTCTCTCAGTTCCTCAGCGGATGATGTGTGCAAGTGACATTTGCCGTTGCGGTTTGGGACAGTAAGCGAGGCGTCTCTCTGCAAACAGGTGTGCGACTGCCCGAAACAGGCAGACGTAATACGACTTTTTTTCGTCTTGTTTAGCGGAGGTGGACCTCCAGCACCGGTGTCGAAGCGATCCATCCTCGTAGCGGGACAGGGAGAGGAGGGGGAGTCTACTATCATTTTCAGGCGTTGTAGTTGCATTTGATCGTTCGAATAGGGGCACAAAGAGGAAGGAATGGCAACTAAGAAACCATGCGCGGATTTAACAAAAAGGAGCCGAAGTCCCGTCGTGCTGGAGGCAGAGATGTTCAGCGAATTTCAGGACTGGTGTCTCCGGACTTACGGAGACTCGGGTAAAACAAAGACCGTCACGCGCCGAAAATACAACAAAATCATGCAGACCCTGCTTCAGAACGAGGAGTCCGACGGTGTCTATGTCGACAACAGCCACATCAACGCCAAATTCAAATTCTGGGTGAAGTCCAAAGGGTTTCAGGTCGGCAGCAACATCTTGGGCGAGCACAACAAGAAAGAGCCATCGGGGAAGCCCGTCCTGTACGTCCCTGTCAAGTCTACGGTAAAGTGCTTTTTTCCACTTGATAATATGTGAGTGAACTGTGTTTGTGTGTTTGTGATTGTGGGACTTCAACTCTCAATATGGTTCTGCCGATGCTTTAGACCTTTCTCAATATGCTTCGGGACAGCGCTCGTTTGATTCCACCTACGCGCAACCCACATTGCTGTGCGCAACTTTTCAATCTTACACCTCGGGTTGACCGAGCATATTCATCCCTCACCCCAACCGGGCAGAACAGCCTTACTCTGAGAGCTGGCTGCCATAGCAACGCACCGGCGATAACGGCGGTGTAGTAATGGTATCTGACGAATTGGCATGACGTTGTCCTGCTGACGGGATCGGGATGTCACAGAAAATCACAACGTGGCCCGTTTTTCCATCCCAGCAAATCATGATAATGTTGATTGAGACAACGCGATTTTATTCACTTTGGTTTTTGTCACTGGACGATTCGATTCGAGGCGGGAGCGCGAGTGTGGTGAGCTCATGTACCCAATTACTGGGGATGCCGGGGCGCAGAGGGGCGCGAGAGTTTTCCCGAGGGGCTAACAACATGGTGGACGTTAAAAGAAACAGCTATATTGATGTAAATTAATCGGTATGTTCCGGTAAATCTATGTTTGGGGGACTTAAGCTGCTCTCGCGGATCACTTGAGGGTCTCGCGCACCATCCTCCTGTGGGCATCTCAGGCGCTCGCGCGCTCGCCGATCAATGTGTCATTTAGAGCGGCATTTAACAAACATTTAACACTTAATAATAAAAAAACAGTACTTTGAGCAAGTATAATGTAAAACGCGCAACTATTTCACTATCGTGGCTCGTACGTTTTTATTCTGGTTAGGGAGAGCACTTGCATTGTTCTGTACCGGATGAGGGCGGAGCGGACGGTTGGCACCCGTTGCTCTGGTAACCTACCTGTTCTGCTCTACAATGCTCGCGTTTTTTCACACATCCCAGGACTATGACAGAATCCATCATTAGAAAGACAACCAGAGCAAAATTTCATTTAGAATCAATTTGATGCCCTAGGAATGGACAAAAAATTTGCATCCCTAAGGATGCGCGAGGATGTTGCTATTTATTTATTTTTTCCGATGCATAAAGGTATTTGGTCACGAAGCTTATTTAAAGCCCCAGTCTGGCCAATAATAGTTTTAATATTAGTTTAATAGACATGAATGGTTATCACGACCTATAATTACAGAAGGGGTTTGTGTTTTTATGAAATCAGAATATATATACATATATATATATATATATATAAATGACCAAATTTAATCTAGTGTAAAGGCTGGGATAAACATGCAAGTGACTGTTTTCTTGAAGGTCCTCAACTACCACTGGTGCATTATGCCATGAACAAGACACCATTTTGAGTATTGCCCTCAAGGGGTCCCACCAAAAGACCTTTGTCTGCCATCCAAGAGGGACTGACTCCCCAGAGAATGGCACACCTCAGCCTGAGAAAAATAAGCACTTAAATTAGGAACAATGGTGACATGACTGTTTTAATGAGTATTTTAATGGCTGTTCATACTCGTTTCACTATTCACATAAAATCCCAGTTGTCTGACTGTGCATTTAAAAACACAACAAGGATCTGTGATCATGCAGATGGGAGCCACCAAGTGAGCCTTTTGATCACTTTGTACAAAAAAGTATCATTTTACATTTTTTTAACAAAATAACCAATGCTAAATTGGTGTCGATTAATCCTCGTTAGCAGATAATTGCTATGCAACCATTTGACAGCTCCTAACAGGCAGCTCCCAGCGTGCTTTTAATTTATAAGACTGTGTTAAGAAGAAATGAGGCAGAACTCTGAACATAGTAACGTCTCCCGCCATAGTTAACCCTTCACACAGATGTGTGGGTTTAACTGCCCAAAGGACGTCCAGTGAGCCTGTGGCAATTACAGATCCTCTATCCATAAATTGCTCCTGTAATGGAATGAATGTGCAAGTCAGATGTGAAAGTGAAGTTCATGATTATACATATGAATTACTTGTTGAGAAATACGGCCCTCCCCCCAGAATGCACGTACAATTCTCCACCCACCACTTTCTCTCTCTTTCTCTGAGAACATGTGGCTGATCTGAGGTCTGTATACACTGGCATTCACTATCATTATTTAACAGCTCTCTAATACTGTGTTTGTTTTACCCTTCATCAGTCATTCTGTCCCCTCTGTGGAGCCTCTGTGCATCCTAATACAGCCTTCTGTCACTGCATGACATATACACTACATCTCACATATGATCTGTCAGTCACACAGATGACCAGTTCTGTCATATGGGGGAGGTTATCTGGCCTATGGCCATATATATATATATATATATATATATATATATATATATATATATATATATATATATATATATATATATATATATATAGGGCTGTCAAGTGATTAAAATTTTTAATCTAATTAATTACATGATGTGCTGATTAATTAATGTAATTAGTTGCAAATTAATCGCAAATCAAATCACCCCCAAAAGATAATTTAAAGTCATTATTGTGTTAAATCAGAAAATCAAATAGACATTGTAAAAATGAAATTTATTTATTTAAAATTTATTACACATAAACTTTTAGGCTGAAACAGCTATGATTTATTCAGACACCTTTTTCAGAACACACCTAATGGCTCTCTTTATGAATGGGCCATTGAATCATTGGTTCACCCGATTGATTCATTCAAAACATGGATTCATTCAGAAACGAAACACTGCTGTGTGTTGCTCAGAACAGTTCTGCTCTGGCTTTATAGGTTATATTTTCATTTAAAACAATTCAGTAAACAGACAATATTGTGTGTAAAATATATCACAATATTAACTTCTTATATATTGAACTGTTGTATAAAATCAATATAACATTTACACTAGTGTTATTTGGGATAAACTTAGCACTCGTGTAATATTGCGCTTGTTAATCGTTTGATAGGCCGTTTGTTTAACTATATCATATAGGCCTATATATGAGACAAAAATTCATATGGGGCATTTTTGCTATATCATCACGTAGTGAGTTGCCTGCATCATGTTCGTCACCAATCATCTATATGAAATGTAAGATAAACTACATTAAATGCATAAAATAATTTTATCACATTATTTTTTCCATAATTAATTAATTAAATTAATGCAGTAAATTGATATATATATATATATATATATATATCTCATACACAATCAAATACATATTTTTTTTCTTTTTTCTCTTTTTTTTCTTTTATATAGTACTTTACTATGTACTACTGTACACCTAAAGCGCTTTACAATCATATCAGGGGGTCTCTCCTCAACCACCACCAGTGTGCAGCATCCACTTGGATGATGCGACAGCAGCCACAGTATAACGGCGCCAGTGTGCTCACCACACACCAGCTATAGGTGGAGAGGAGAGAGAGTGATAGTCAATTGAGTGGATGGGGATTATTTGGATGCCATGATTGATAAGGGCCAATGGAGGGAATTCGGCCAGGACACACCCCTACTTTTTTTACAAAAAGGGCCATGGGAATTTTGATGACCACAGAGAGTCAGGACCTTAGTTTAACGTCTCATTCGAAGGACATAATCATTGCCCATGTCAGCCTAAGTTTATCCATGCTTTTTAGTACTTTTTAAAACAAAATTTAATGACTGTTTTCAAACAGGTTTTTCAAACACTCCCCCATCTGTCATTGATTCTGGCTAAAAAGATATCCCCATCCAACTCATGCCACTGGTTGAGCCACTGTTAATGCACCAAGACTGTAGATTTTATTTTAAAATTATTTATTAATTTAATGATTAAAATTTAATATTGAACTATACAATTATTAATTAAAGGCACAGTATGTAAATTTCACCGCTAGACGTTGCTTATTCAAAGCAATAATAAAGACGTAGCTTGACGACGCAGTGATGAAGCGTGGAATAATGGGAGTTGTCGTGTTCACCTCCATAGTTGTTTTCGCTTTATGGGGTTATCTTTGGAGACAGAACCTGCAGCAAATGATAATGAATAATTGTGGTCTATCACAAATGTGCAAAACAAACACCTGTTGCTATATGCAGAGATCGCCGGCTTGCACTACAACTACTTACACATTTTTTCAGGAAGTGCACTGTTTTTCCATGGTTTCTACTGACAGCTGAGGGTAGAGGGATATGACGCCATTGACAGGTGACACAATGATGACACGGGTCGTGGTTAAAATTGTGGTTAAAACTGGTTAAAATTGTGGATTTCTCTGGATTTAAACATTATAAACATTTGGGATAATGTAATTACACATGTCAACAAAATATATAGCAATGTTCTAGTGGTTTTTGGAGAATTTAATGCTTTAATACCTTTAATTTATTTATTTATTTATTTTTAAACAAAAAATTAGCATTTTATTATAATTAATAAAAATAAAACACTATCCGTGAGTTGTTCACATCAGCGCTATTATCTCATCAAGGGCTGGAACAGCTCTATGTACAAACACACACACACACACATATATATATATATATATATATATATATATATATATATATATATATATATATATATATATATAATGCTGCTTGTTATTTCTAAGCTATTTTACACTACGACCTCAAAATTCCAAATTGGCAGTAACTAAAATATGAAACATAACAGCTTTCAATATAAAGGGCAGTGAATCCAAACAACTGAGGTCACTGCATTTCATACCAACCCTGCCATGCTCTTGACCAATCAGCATGCCACAATGTGTCCAAGAACAAGGAAGTGCAACCATCCACACACGTACACACTAAGTGTGTTCACATCAGCGTTATTATCTCATTAAGGACTGGAACAGTAGGGGATCCTTCCCAACCTGCTCTATGTACGCAAATTAGACAACAAACAAAGAAAGAAGAACAAACAAAACAGAGCAGAATAATAAGAGGAACAGAGGCAATAGGGACCTTTTTACAGTAATAGGATACAGAAAAAAGTGGCACAATATATCCGTGCTTCCATTTAGCACTATACGTGTAGCTAATTGTTTTCATCATGTAAAAGTTTGTCTTTTAAATACAGCAGGTTGAAAAGAGGATATTTGAACTGACATGTTCATTGAGGTTAGTTAGTGTGTATGTGTACGTTTCTTTTACAATTTTTAATTCCTAGTTCTACTTTTATTTTCTGTTTCTATTTTTGTGTTAAGAGATAGCGTAAGGGAGACCACACTGTCACTTATCAGTCACACTCTCTCAGTCTTTTCTCTTTATCATCAGCTATAAACACAAAATTGACTTCACCCAGAGTGCTCCCTGCCAGCTCCCATCTGAACATTCTCCTCTCCATCTTCCGCTTTTACCCCCCACCCCACCCCCCATGTGAGCAGTGTCTTCCCTTTTACCTCCCCCTGGGGGGCAGGGCTGCAGGGGGCCATAGTGTGGGTTAGAGCCCCAGTGCAGTGTGGGATGCAGAAGAGTGGCGGAGGGCCTCTCGGATGCAGCTACTCCATGGGTGTGCCAAGTTACTGTGTGTGGGGGCGAGAAGGAGGGGCACCTGATAGAGCAGGGGGCTGTTTATCCTGTGTGGTTTTAAGAGAATCACACTATCTCTGTGGACGAAGAAGAGAGAAAGAGAAGCGAAAAAGCCACTTATAGCATATAAGTTGAACGGCCCATGCTCTTCTGTCTGCGCGCATATCATTCATAAAGCTATTAAATATGTATCTGTTGTGTCACAGGCCCACTGTAGACTTTGTTTCATGAGAGTGGTGCTCAATTCAGCTGCAGGGCATCACAAGCTCGCTCTGCTCTCTGTCTGTCAAACTCTTTCTCTATGTTGCTTTAATATTCTCTCTCTCCCTCTCTCTTGATCTCCTTCTGCTCTTTCTCTTTGTTGCTGTCTTTCTAGTGAGGGGGAGTAACTTCATTTATCACCTGTTATGTCCTGTGGCTAACATTGGGAGCAAAAACACACTCACATGCAGTAAAACACGCAATATCATATTTAGTTGCAACCACAGATTCACAGGTGTTTAGAATTAAAGATTTTTGCTTGCCCAGTCAGGTTACTCACTCAGGATTTACTTGCCCTGCCAACAGTTTCACTGACCCTGCCACAAGAATTTAGAAATTTTATTTTTAGTAATATATTTAATGTGCATATACACTATTGAAAAGTTTGGGGTCAATACGATGTTTTTGAAAGTAGTCAAAGCTCCTTTCAAGGACGCATTATTGTTGTAAAGAGACAATATATTTGTTTATAATGTTACAAAAGATTTCTGTTTCAAATAAATACTGTTCTTTTAAACTTTGTGTTCATCAAAGAATCCTGAAAAAATGTATCACAGTTTCCACAAAAATATTAAGCAGCAGAAATACAAAGTTCTATCATGAAACTCTAATGGGCAGGCTAATAAGTCCTTAACTCAACCTGCTAATAACCACATCATTATCTATAGGTCACATATGATTGGTTCCAGCTGTATTAGTAGCCAATGAGCTGCGTGCTTAATCTTTAAATACATGAGTTAGCATTTGCTTAGCAGCGCAGCGTGCTTCAGAAACCCTCCACCTTCCCCAGCTCCACCTCTATAGATCTGCTACGGGTTATTCATGTACGCTATATTGTACAGCAGCAGCATGTCTTACTTGCTCACAGCAGCGTGTCGTGTATGTATTGGCAGTAGCAAGTCCCGTACTTGCTCTGCAGCAGCAGCAATAATTAACAGCAGCAGCAGCAATAAAGCAGCAGCAGCGTAGCAGATCTATTCCGCCAAGACCAAACATATCTACATTGTCATACAGAACTGTATTGACAATAATGTTTCATGAGCACCAAATCAGCATATTTGAATGATTTCTGAAGGATCATGTGAGTTTGAAGACTGGAGTAACAGCTTCTGCAAATTCAGATTTGCCATCAAGAATACATTACATTTTAAAATATATTAAAATAGAAAATAATTATTTTAATTTGTGATAATATTTCACAATATTACTGTTTTTTATTGTATTTTGATCAAATAAATGCAGCCTTTGTGAGCATAAGAGGCTTCTTTCAAAAACATTTTAAATCTTACAGATCCCAAATTTTTCAACAGTATATGCTTATGCTATTTAAACATTTTTAAACCCAGTTTTTAAATGTTATATTTTTGCCATATATGTATGTTTTTTCGCCAATCACCAATTTCTGTGTTATATATTTATATGTTAAGTTTTCCTTTTTAATAAAATACAAAACTTACTAAAAATTATTTATTAGATTTTCAAATTACTATAATAGTCAACTAAAAACCTAATTAATTATTTTGAGGGTTTTTTCGTAGAAAGTTTACAATTTTATGAAATATAAAAGTATCAGGAATTATAAATTATACTAACAGCTATATAATATCATTCTATTCAATCTATAAATTCATATAACTGAACACAATGTACAAAACATTACAGATTTTTTTGATGCTTCCTGTTCATTCTTGTCATTTTGATAAAGCCATCTAGTTACTAACAGCTCAGTAATGGCACATCAACCATTTCAAAACTCTCTCACACTGGCCCTGGTTCATCAATAGGCGTTTATTGTAAAACCTCCTTTAAAACACATCTCACAGTCTACTGCATTTGCACCAAATGCTGACAGTAACAGATATACGACAGCTCACTGTAAGACTTCACACTGCTCTCCTACCCTTCGCACACTCGTTTTTTCCCCCTTCATCTATGTCTCTGTTGATTTTCAGAAACTGATGAAGAGTCCAGCGAGAGGGAGACTTTTTAAAGATTTTACTTATTAAGGGGGCAAAGGAGAAGAAACGATGCTGCAAGATTTTAAGTGAGGGAAATGATTGCTTTCTGTTGCTATGCCAACGGAAACAGAAATATCCTCATTGCTGTGTATGTGTGTGTGACAGAGTGAAGGTTTAGCCAGTGTTCTGCAGTATGGGCCTATGGCAAGACAACCATGAGCATATTCTTACTCTCTGAGCTGGGGGAAATCTCCTGGTCAAGCGTTCGAGACTCACTCAATCCATCATATCTACTGAGGGATGATAGAGATGCTACAAAAGCATACAGGTGTTTCAGAAAACCTTTGGCATCTTACATCATACCTGTTACCTAATATGACTTATCTGTTGAGAAGCTTAGATGTCAGATGAGTGAATTTTAAGTCTAAAATCAAAAGAAAAAGAGACATTTATACAGTTTGCATGGCCAAGATGAAATTAAATGTTTATGATTTTGTTAATCATTTTGCACCCATAGTTACATAGTAATACAATTACTAAGTAATTATTAATTAATAATTAAATGTACTTTAAGAAAAGCAAGAGGGTAGATACATTATAGGTTGAAAATATCAATTTCTCGATTTTAATCGATTCTCGTTTTGATGAGCCGACATTGTTTCTTAAATCCCAAGAATCGATATTTTGATCTATGCGGTTTTCACTTGATGCATGAACAAAACTTTATTTGTAGCGCACACTATCCAATAAATATTGCCATCCAATAAGTCACAAGTTGAAGTTTTGTGCATCCGAAGATTCAGTCTCTCTCAGCCCCTCCTTTCCGAGAGCCTACTCTACTCTGATTGGTCAGACGGCCCAGTCTATTGTGATTGGTCTACTGCTTACAGCGCATGTCGAAAAAGAAATGCCCATTACCACAACTGAACTTAACCTCTGGAGGCTTCACAAATCCTCAGTGATAGTACACACTGCAAAGACAGTAATTATGGCATCATTTTTACCATATCATTTCAAGCTCGAGTCCAATGATGAAACACTGGAAGAGCTAGTTATTCAACCCGAACCTCCATCGCAAGGACGACTTGATCAGGACGTTTCTCAGTGATATGCTACTGCTACTCAGTTTGTCATATATTATGAGATGTTGCAACTGTAATTCCTCACCATCCGCATTAACAAGTGTATGTCCATCAACATACCGATGTGTATATTTCTAATTTATTGTGCTGCACATGTGGGAATGTATCAATAATGTTAGCCGAGCACTAATGTAAATGTGACTGTACAACAAATCTTGCTCCATCTTACATCATTACTCAAAGTAGTAAGAACAACAGACAATCTGCATTAATGGACACAATTTTAGGTAACAGCAGGCCCACGGCTGATAAGTAAGACAGTAATAATGTGAGTTAGCCGATTAGCCATAGCTACTCAATATAAAACTCAAAACTACGTATATGAACACCTGGTAGAATATACATATACATCAATAATTAATAATACTATCAGGTTGTGATTTTGAGGAACAAGGTGGTCCAAATAAAGTGAGTACTGTCCCATCTTTAATGGATAAGCATTTTGTAAATCCCATTTAGACCTCACAGAGATTTGAGAAGCAATCATCAAAAGGTTATACTGCTGTTGTATCGCTGTGGTAATTTTAACCACTGACTCTTCACATCCTCATCCTTTGGAAGAGTTTATTTGAAGAGAATTTGATTTTGCAGAGCAGAAAACAGCATCTTCTTGACATGTACACAACATGAACCAGCTACAGTGTTTGAGGTGAGGGCGGGTCAAAATAGACATTGTTCGCGGGCAGCCAATGAAGACCATAGGTGGGCATTATGCAAATTTGTTAAATTGTTACATAATAAGTTATTAAAGTAAGACTGGAATTACTGACGATTCATTTCAGCAGTTCAGAATCAATTATTTTTTTGAGAGACAATAACTTTATTTATTGTGCCTATAATCTTTAAAACTTTACAGACCTTTTACATTCACAAACAGCTATAATAAACACTGCATTCAAGGTAATATGAAAAAGCATATTAGGGGCACTTTAACATGTACCTGATATCTAAAACGAATCGTGATTGCATTTGAATTAAATTGCAAGCTTGTGAATTGAAAACAAATCGAATCATGAAATTTGTGTCAATGCCCTGGCCTAATACATTACAGAATTTTTATAAAAACAAACCGTCACAACCTGTAAATATACTTTAAAGCTTTTCTCTAATAATTCTTTGAATAGCTTCAGATCTAACACCTTCTCCAATGCAACACTGCAGTCAGCTATTTCCATCAGTGTATGTGTATTTTTGTGTGTTTTTTACCGTCTACCCTCTCTTGCTCAGAACTCCAGGTCAGCAGAAGGCTGATCTGTGCAGAGAAACACTCTCAAGAGACGCAGTTGTCTGGCCTGCAGGGATCAGGGGACACTGTCCTCTGTCCTGAAGGAGTTGCTTCTCTTGGCGACTGATCTCAAAAATACACACATATCCAGTTATCCACCTAAATGACTGCTGACAACAGTACACGTATCCACACTCAAATGCGTGAAGAAGAGAAGGCCTTAAACTGTAGCAAACCACTTTTCGCTTCCATTATTAGCATATCACTGAGGAAGAAAATCAGGCAAAAATCTCATTATGATAAGTGATTAATTAGCGAGCGTATCTGCAGAGAGCCTTGGAGAAAAAGGGATCTAAACAGACCTTCCCTCAGCTCCCCACCCCACCCCTCCAAACCCAGAGACACTCTGTACCTCAACAGTGGCCTTTTATCTACCAGTCATTTGCATGAATGCTAACAGTTTTGCATGATGCATTTGCAATAGCAGGTTACGACATGAAAAGACCACTGAGTGCACTGTGCTGTCTACACGCAACATACAAGACAGTCACAATGTCCACCGACACAAAGACTCTCTATCTCACATACTTCATTAACACTGACCCAAAAGTCCTTAAATCAGTTCTTGCTCTTAAAGTTTAATATGCAAAAACTCAATAACTCAAATAAAGAGACTTTTATTAAAATGAAAAGTCACTAAGGATGTGTTTATTTGATCAAAAATACAGTAAAATATTAATATAATTTAAAATAGCTGTTTTCTATTTTAATATATTTTAAAATGTAACATTACTCCAGCTTTCAGAGTCACTTGATCCTT
Source organism: Megalobrama amblycephala (assembly GCF_018812025.1). Lineage (NCBI taxonomy): Eukaryota > Metazoa > Chordata > Actinopteri > Cypriniformes > Xenocyprididae > Megalobrama > Megalobrama amblycephala. The sequence continues at coordinate 20,159,413 of NC_063055.1, read as the reverse complement.
CAGAAATCATTCTAATATGCTGGTTTGGCGCTCAAGAAACTTTTCATTATTATCAACATTGAAAACAGTTGCTGCTTAATATGATCTGATAATATAAAATGAATTATTTGATGAATAGAAAGTAAAAAAACAAAACAACTTACTGTTCCTAAACTTTTGAAGTTATATAAGTTGAAAGTTGTTTAATGAAGTCCATCTGCTGCTTCTTATACAAACCAATGATTGATTTAACTAAAAGTTTGCATTGTTAGCTGTCGGCAATCATATCAGAGGACAAAAAATGTTACCGTGTTCTGATTGTGCTACTAGACACACACACACACACACACACAAACACACACACACACATTCACACACACACACACACACACACACACACGCTTGATTGACCCACTTCAGTCTGTCTCTTAGAAGTGAGAAGCCTCCTACTTGAAATGGATGTTTGATTCAGAAGTAGGTGATCTGATCTAGTATCCCCTTTCCTCTCCTCTTACTATTTCCCATCTTTAATGCTATTGTCTTTGAGATTTTGGGATCACAGAAGTAGAATCGGTCCATTTGTGTGAACCCTTTGGTCTGAATCTGTAGGAATGTAGGAGGAATGTATAAATGTGAAAAGTGAAGTTATGTGCATTTAGGGTGCATGTATATGTATATTGTCAGTGTGTGTGTTTGTTTTTGTGTGTACCGCATGTGCTTGTGTGTGTGTGATGAGAGAGGGTCGAGGATGGTGCTGCTCTGGTGTTCCTCCCCTCGGCTCCTTCTCTCTGTTGCCATGGAGAGACCGTTCTCCTCTCCCATAGGAGAAGAAATTAACACCATTTTTAACTGGCTCCAGGGCCTCCCCCCTACCAGAGAGAGAAAGAGAGAGAGCTCCTACAAACACACACTTGCACACCTACACAGATAACCACACACAGACACAGTCCTGGTACACGCTGCCTCCCTGAGCGGATTTGGGAGGATGTGTGCATGTGTGTGCGAGCGAATAAAAGCTTTCTCCATCTCTATTCTGGGAGGATGCAGCTTTGGGACAAAAGAGTGTCTCACTCTATCTCCCCCTCCTCATATTCACCCTCCCTACCCTCTGTGCCACTCTCTCTCTCTCTCTCTCCTTTGTAATTAACTGCTGCAGTCTCTCATTAGCGTTGTGATCCTGTCCGGTTGTCTCACTGTCTGCGCCCCCCCTCCCCACCACGCAATTACACCATGACACCAGGGTCACGTGACCCAGCAGACACCTCAGAGCATGAACAGAACATGTTTATACCCACATGCAAACAAGTGTTTTATTTTCTGTGGTTTAGCCTTATGTAAGACCATTGTAGAGCTTGAGGGTTTCATATTAGTTGTTGATTGATATGGGTTTTCTGATGATTGATTCTTGAAATTCTTTATCTTTTTTTAGATATACTTTTGACATTTATGCCTATAGTACAGAGAGCAGACAGGAAGCAAAGTGAGAGAGAGAGAGAGAGAGAGAGGGGGGGGGGGGGGGATTGGAAAGGACCACAAGACTCAAACTCACCCGAAGCACAACCACACTGTGTGTCAGAAAGCTGCCCACGAGGCTATCGACTATGACTGTGCCTACTAATCTTGAATTTTTGTTTAGCTCATCAAGTCTAGTGATACATTGAAATGAAAATTTTTGTCCCAAACCAAACATCCTGGAAATACTGGTCCAAAAAAATGAAAAACAATTAAATTAAACAATTAAAATAATTATTTTAATTTTTGACTTTGTTTGGAATAACGAAACATGTTTGATAGAATTATAAATTTTTTATATTTATTATAATATTTTTTATATTATATTATATATTATTACGCTTTCAAATTGCAAATATGCTAAAATGTGCATAAATACTGTTGCTTAATATGATCTAATAGCTAAGTGATGTCAGCTGAAAAGGAAACCTGTTTCAGACAAAGTTTAAAGATTAAGAAGACAGTTAATGTGCACTGGGAATGTGCATTAAGAAAAAATTGGTCCATTTTGATTTCATGTTCACTTTTGCAGTCTCACAACAATGTCTGATATCCTGCTTGACTACCACACATAAGGAACTGTACATCAGGCACACACAAAATACTTTTAAGGGAGCACGATAGAGACCAAAGCTTTATAGTGACAGACTAACGCAGATGACAGTTAATGATCAGTTGTGTCTGGGTAATGTGGGTGCAGGGATTCAGATGGAGCTCAGGGAAGAGCTGCGCCTGTTCAAGGAGCTGAAAGCGTCCGTCACACCCTGTCAGAGAGAGAGAGAGAGAGACAGAGAGAGAGAGGAGGGAAGAAAGAAACGAGTAGCTGAATGAGAGGGAGGGTTAGGAATAAGGAAAGAGTTAAAGGAAAGAGAGAGAAAAGTGTAATATGGATTTAATGGGAGAGCATCGTGAATGTATAGTGGCAGGAAAGTGGAGAGAGTGTGTGTGTTTTGGGGGGGTGGGGGTGTCAGAGGATTGAAAAGAGGAGATGAGAGCAGAGGAAAGGAACGGAGGGATTACACTTCATCTTTCCTTGACCTTCGTGCACAAAGATTCACATGCCGCACCCCTGCCCTGTAACCCTCTTCTAAATCTCCCACCTCCTGCTGAGAAAACGGATCTCTACGATTTGTAGGTCCATACATTTTGCTGGCCTCACAGGGTGGAGATGGGACTTTAAGAGGTGACCTGTTATCAGATTTGCAGCAAGCTGATCTGAATCAGTTGAAACAGTTCCTCTCTCACACATGAGCACACACACACACACACACACACACACACACACACACACACACACACACACACACACACACACACATTTCTGGCACTTCCACTGTAATACAAATATTTCCCCCATTTTCCCTCAAGCACTATATCACAGTAATGTGTTATGGCAGCTTTAACAAACAAAGCAATTCATAAATATACTGCTGGATATTAAGTGTCTAGGTGTCTGATAGCAAACAACACTCAATTCACTCTCACTGTAATATAATTAGTGATGTTTGCTAAGGCTTGCAGCACTATAACTATTGCTCATATGGGCCGGATAGAATTCAACTTTGGACAGAAGTCATCCTGTAGCGATGAGTGATATCTCAAATTGTGCGGGTTGTGCAGAAGAGGTGCAATATTACTTTTCTAAGCAAACTAACTTACCCTGGTGGAGGATAAAAAGAGCAAGAAACAATAAGAAATAAACTCATACTGAAGGCAATCTCTTACAAAAGCACAATACACTAAATACCACTAGCAACGTCCTAGAAACTGCATAACAATGCAGTAAAAAACACTCCTAACACCTTAGCAACCAAATAGTAACGCGCATGGAAATGATCCACTTATGGCACAAAATAATTTACCACCATGGTGCAAGTATAGTAGTCAGTTTTCTTTAGAAAATATCCAAATAAAAATAATTCTTGACCCCACAAGAGACTGATATTTTATTCTCTGGTACATCTGTGATTGTTCATCTACAATGCTTTAGTTTATCATTGCTTTAGTTTATCTGAACACTGATGGGGCAGCAGTGAGCAAAGACTAGATTAATGTGGTGACACTACAGTAATGTCCCACTGGCTACTCAAGCTATAGGCTTCAAGCTATTGCAAAAAGCATCTTACATATATGCATTTCTATCATGTCCCGTTTAGGTCATGTTCGGTTACGTTGCTCTAGTCTATCAGGTCTTTTCACCGTAAATATTTGCTAGGGCTCTTCTATCTCTGTCGGCCCATGCATATGTGCGTGTGTGCGCGAGTGTGACCCAGCTGCCTCCTTTCTCTTGCCCCCTCCCTTCACTGCCCCTGTGTGTGTACGAATGTTCAGAGACTCTCTGTCTGTGTGTGTGTGTGTGCGACTGCCAGAGGGGGTTGGGGGTCGGGGTGGCCGCTTGCCGAATCAGCCCCTCCAGTCTCCTAGCAACAGAGCTGTTTGGAGCGGGACGGGTGAGAGAGGGAAAGAAAGAGAGAGAAAAGCAGAGAGAAAGAGAATAGGAGGGATAGAGAAGAGGAGAGGGAGATTGAAAAATATGCCACATCTGGAAAAAGCCAAGGCTTGCAGGGTCTCAAAAAAAGAGAGAGAGACAGATAGAGTTTTAGAAGGGGAAATGCTGATTGCTGCTGCTGACAATTCACAGCGCTTCTTTAAAATGATGAGAGGATGATGAAACCGTGCACTTTCAGGCCCAGAAAGCAGCATCTCACACGCCAGTTCAGCTCTACAGTGGTTTAATGATTAAACACACACACTGTTGCTCCACGTCGGGAACAAACAGTCAGCTCAACCTGAGAATCTAAACACTGCGCTTTTGTGCTTTGAGGAAGAGTGAGTGAGGAGTGAGTTCACCTCATCAGGGTTAACAAAACATTCACTGTGTGAGTCATACTATCTGCAGTCACAATTGGTTAATGTTTGTCATATTAGTAACAGTCCGCCACTTTCAAATTTGAAATGTTTACAACCAAGCGTTCTTGTAATATTTATTTATTTTTTTCTATTTTTAAACACTCTGGATTACTCGATTGGTCAATAGTTGCATTCTGTAGTAAATATTTTTGACCACTAAACTTGACCACTGATTCACCATTGTTGCAGTCAACTGATTGCCTAAATAGCAAAAAATGAAAGTTGCGTCATCATTTACTCACCTTCACATTGCACTGTATGACTTACAGTGCCGTTTTTTTTTTACAGTACAGCAATTTTACAGTAAAAACGCAGCACCTATGGTTGCTATTCTGTGCATCATCCAACACTTTGCACTCCAGGCCAATAGGTGGCAGAAATGCAACTTTTTATCCTGGTGGGTTGAAATATGGATCAGAAATGAAATGATAGTGAGTAAATCAACTTTTCTTTAAAGGAACTGTTCCTGTTCCTTAAAAGAAACAAATAGTCATTTTGCAGTCTATTGTCTCACTTGAATTACATTAGATTCAACTTTACTATTATTGTGCTGAATACATCAATGGAATACAATATTTCTAGGGGTGTGACGAGACGGGTATCTCACGAGACGAGACGAGACTCGAGATTGAGTTCACGAGACGGGACGAGACAAGATTTTTACACACTATTTTTAAGAAATCCTCAATGGCGAAAAACAGGACTAGAAAAAATATTCTGCAGGTGTATTTGAAATGTTTTAACTAATCATCTTATAATGAATGTCATTCAGTTCTACTTTCTGAGTATGAATTATCATATGCAGTAAAAGACAACAATACTCAAGTACTATAAAAGGTTTTGCTACTAACTCAACTGACTGACTTCTCTTCTGTATGATTTCAGTCTCTTCAGACCTTACTGTACATGATTTATGAGCTTCTACAACTTTTGACCTCCTAACTGAACTCCTTTCCACAAACTGATCATAGAAATAAAAACAGTATAAATAAAAATGGTAACACTTTACAATAAGGTCTCATTTATTAACATTAACATATTAACCAACATCAACTAACAATGAGCAATATATTTGATACAGTATTTATTAATCTTTGTTTATGTTAGTTAATAAAAATAGTCATTCATTGTTAGTTCATGATAGTTCACAGTGCGTTAACTAATGTTAACAAATGAAACCTTATTGTTTGTGCTTAATAAGATTAAGAGAAAACTGTTATTCATTTTTATGGTAACACTTTACAAGTTGAAACCATAATCGCACCCTCTCAATATTCAAAGTGCAAATAAGACCAACTTTTTCTTTGATACAGAGCTAAGAGATGGTTACAACTACACTGCCCAGCCTAAAATAGCTCATATTGAGAGATATTTGCATTCACCAGGGAGCCGCTTTCAAAATGCGGGGTATTGAAATTGCGCGTTTACTTTCACTTTCAGCGATCGCGCATACTCTTTAAATATGGAGCGGCGGCAACCGTTATCCAACCGAATTAAATGTTTTTTATTTAAACACAAAGCAAAAGGACAGTGGAGGCGTAATGTAAACGTAGCGGTGGCATATTCTTTCCTAATCATCCTAACACTCTGTCATGGCAACATCACGAGACTACTTTTCGCCTCGACGAGAAATCTCATCACACTTTAGTCTCGCGAGATCTCGTGACACGAGATCTCATCACACCCCTAAATATTTCATATCCATTTATTAGTTTATTTAGCTATGTATTAAATAAAATAATGAACTGTTAGTCATTATTGCAAAATAAACAACTTCAGGGTGATATCAGATCCCCTGCTTCGCATTGGGAGTTATTTTGCGATAACCTGCTGATTTAATTGTGATATGTTGTTATTACTGCACACTCAGTGATTCTATACACTGTACACTGAACCGGCCCATATTTGGATCTATATGGGTGCAGTATGGCGTCACTGTGTGTCAGGTTTGGCCCAAGTTAGGCCTTGAGTAGAGCTGAGCAGATCTCCCTGATCCTGCTGGCCTACTTTAGTCACCCACACACTGGTGTCTCAGACTGTGATGTGCCCTCAGATTGGGGAAATGGGGGGCGGGGTGGGGGACAGAGGAAATGTTTGTGTCTGTGAGTGCATGTGTGAAAGCAACCGGAATGGAGCAATCGAGCTGAGATGGAGATGTTTGTAGGACAGAGAGAGTCAAACACACACGGTCCTCCCCCCATGGCTATAACCGAGGCTTTCTTCTCTAAGGCATTGGAGGAGTCTGCGTCCTGCATTATAGAGGGACCTTTTCTAGAATATTCTCTGGTTGACAGAGAGCAAGAGGGTTTCTGCATAGGTGTGGCATAGTCACCTCGTGACAGAGATCATGAAAACCAGGTTGATGCATGTTTGACTGATCGTGGCATAATAAGACTGATAATTATGACGAGAGGAGGGAACGCATGCACAAGCCGGACGGCTGGAGAGGGCCGGATTAAAGCGAGCCCGCTCTGTGCGCTGGTTTTAGTTGCCATGGCAACCTTCATTACCTGGCACTTGGGAAAGGGGGAGCGAGAGAAAGAGGAAGAGAGGGAAGATGGAGCGGGACAGGAGAAAAAAAGGGAGATAGAGAGAGAAAAAGAAAGATATCTTGGGGAAATGGTGATGGAGAGAGGAAAACAAGTGGAGAAAAGAGGAAAGAAAAACGTTAGCCCCTTTGGGAATCAAAGTAGAAATGTGCAGTTAAAGAATGAGGGAGAGAGAAAAAAAAAATTTGTATGAAGAGGAAGGAGAATGACTGCTACTTCCTTTTTTACACAACACCTGCTGTTGTGTGTAAAAAATTGAAACAGGCAATACAAGTTAACTTTATGCCAGTTATAGAATCTGGAAATACAAAAATGAAAGCAATACTGAAGTCTAGTAGAGATGTTTGTGATATTAGTTACAAATAAAAGAAAAATACATTTTGAGAACGTAATTTTCCATGTTAAAATAAAATAAACAATGTAAAATCCAGTTTAATATTACAATAACCCAGTTTAATATTCAGAGACAACTATAAGTAAGCTATTAGTAAAAAATATCCCCAAAAAGTGTACTGTAGGTCTGTGATTTTGGGGCGGGGCTACTTTTTTGTCCAATGAAAGACTGGGGGAGTGTTCTGGAAACCTGTTTTAGTTCTTGAAATTCTATTTTGTTGATGCTAGTGGCACAACAATTACACATTTCACCTTTAAAAGAAGTTACAGTAAATAAGTCACAGTTACTTGGAAAAAAGACATGCCATTCTGAAGTAAAGCCAATAAAGAAGTAATGAGAGAAAAAGGTGCGAAAGCAATAAAGAGCAGGTGACGTTGGGCTCGTGTGGGACTGGGAGAATAAGAAGGTTGTCTAAGTGATCACTCCGGCAGGTGTCACATGACCCGCTGCCCTGCACACCTGCCCGAGAGCGCTGCCAGTTGCCATAGCGACAGGGTCAGCTTTATGGAAAGCAGGGTTGAAGGTGGTGATGGTTAGAGGTGGGGCTGGCTGTGTGTGTGTTTGTGGTAAAGAAAGCAGTTATTTTTTTAAATGCTACAGGAAAGTGTTCAGAAACCACACAGTATTTCTCTGACACACAAATCTAACAGTGGAGATATTCAGTAAGAAATCTCTTGGGCTGAGAAGGACTTAATATCAGATTCAGATCAATGAACGTCTGAATAATACACTACACAAAAGAGACTCTCTTAGCCTTACATAGCCACCATAACCCCAGGGCAATACTCATAAAGCCCCATAGCACAGCACTCATCCAGGAGCTGTTTAGTTGACTAAGATCAGCATAAATGTGGAGAATGCAACTCAGAAACTCAAATAACGTATGTGCTGTAAAGAATTGTGCCCATAAAGATGCCAGTCTGCAGACTGGTGCATGCAGAGTTCATCTGGTTGCTGTGTCATTGCTGCTGTCGGAGGTTTGAGAGAACTGGAGTGAAGAAAAGAATGTGTTATTTGTTTTTATACAGAGTTGTTATTTGTCCAATCAGTGTTACTGACTCATAAATATGCAAATAAGAACATTAACCCAGGGTTTTTAGATGTACAGTAGGAAATTTTGAAACCTGAATACCCAGTAATACCATGCAGTAGTTGTGAAAAGCCCAATGAAGTATGAGATACCATAGGCTACGTTCACACTGCAAGCCTTAGTGCTAGATTCTGATTTATTGCTCAGATCCATTTTGTTGGACTGTTCATATTATTTTTAAACGTGGTCAATATCAGATTCGAGTGTGAATCGAATTGAATTCATCCACTTGTGGAAAAGATCAATAACAAAGATGCCATGCAGCAACTGAAGTCTGCGTTTACTTGTTCATTTATAAGGTGATGTGTCATGGAAACCAGCGGAAACCACCAATAAGGAGGCCAAAGATGAGGATGAAAAGAAAGAGAGCATATTTTGTATAGTTTTCACACATTGCTTGTATAGAGCTGTCACCTGTATAGAGCTGTCACACACACCTTTCAAAGCTGTCTTACATTTTAGCCGTGTGACCAAAACTACTGATATGTAAAATCTTACCAATGTTGATCTAGAGTGATGTAAAAGTTGCATGAATTCCAATATGACTGTTCAGGCCCCGTTTACACTAGTGCATTTTCATTTTAAAATGGCATTTTAAAATGAAAATGATCCTCATCTACACTGTTTCCACAGCGCTTCAGAAAAGATCTCCGTCTACACTACATGATCGAAAATGCATGTCACATGCATGCACGTACAAGTGTAAACAGCTGCCTCTTGCTCATGTGGGTAGCTACAGTATTAAAAATATGCAGAGTTTAACTGCACAGTGGCTGCTAAAAATGACAACAAAGCCAGCAAAGATTGAAGTTCAGTCTCCATGTTATTGTTTACACAGTCGTCAAGGATACGCAGAGCGAACGTGGGCAGCAACGCCATCGTTTTCAAAAGTCGGCATTTTGGTCCGTTTACACTGAAATGCGACCCCGACTTTTTCAAACTAAAACGGGCTCTGCAGCATCTTCGAAATTCTGTTTTTGAGGTTCAAAAACGCCGGCGTAGTGTAAGCGACAGGCATAACTGTAGCAAAACTTATGCTTTTTACAACGAAAACGCACTAGTGTAAACGGGGCCTAAGGTTGCATTGCAAAACATCTGACCTGTATATGATTTTGGACCACATATGGAAGTGGCCCAAATCAGAATCAAACTGGGGTGCGTTTCCCGAACAACGATGTAACTCGCTGCTGAACTACCATAGTACAATGCATCGTAGAACAAATCAACTAGCTAGTCACGACTGTTTCCCGAAACCATATTGTCGCAAACCTGTCGTTCAACCACGTTGGTGAATGACGTCACGCAGGTGGTGGACTAATAACTTCTTTAATGAATCTGTTTGAGATCGAATTAATGCTAGAATTTCTGCTATAAATTATGGACATGGCATTAGAGGACTAATTCTCATTTTCCTCAGTTATTTTGATTTATTTCCAGATTAAATCAAATGCTTGTTCTTACGTACTAGAGCATGTATGCACATGCGCACTCTTCAAAAACGTTGTTTCAAATCTCTTGACAAACTAAAATATATAAATGACATTTCTATATATTCGAAATAAAAATTTACATTGTACTTAATGTCAGCTTGCTTATTTTGCTCAAGATAAGGATTTATTAAGTCCACATGTCATAAAAACAGGAAACTATGCTTCTAACCACAGCTCCAGAGCTGTCGTTCTAACCACACAAGTTTGCGATGCAGTTTGCGAATGTTCGTTTGAACTATGGTTTCGGGAAACAGCAAAACGTTGAACTATGTAAGTAACGACGGAACTTGCGATGTTAGTTGGCTAACGATGCTTTTGGGAAACGCACCCCTGATCCGATCCTGTGTTTGTGCTGTGCCTGCTTTTTTATCTGAGTAACATATGAACAAAAAAATCTGAGTGGGCCACTTTTGCCTGCAGTCTGAACATTGACATAGTTATTGAATGTTGACCTGTCTTCTATTTTTCATAATCACTTTTTCTCTCTATGTCTCTGCAGTGTTCAGATGGAGGAGCGACCCAGGACAGCTCTTTGAAGCGGGTCGCTGTAGTGGAGGATTTTTTTGATATCATCTATGCCATGCACGTTGAGATGGGGGCGGATCCTGGTAGAGCACCCAAACACGCCGGCCAGAAAAAGACCTATAAGGCGGTGAGACACAATCAATCAGTGCATAAAAAATAGTCAAGAAACACATAAGCGAAACCCATTCTCTTGCTATAAAAAGGTACATGCAGCATAGGCTTCATATGCAGCAATGTGCAAAACTGTCCTCACTCTATTTGTTTTAACGACCACACAAGCAACTCTAAAATAGAACATCTGAATAATTATAAAAAGTAGAGGCTGTTGCTGGGCGAACAGCAGCCATTTTGAAACACCTGTCGCACTGTTGAGCCATTATACGCTAGAAATCAACAAGGAGTCTAAACTTCAAATGGAATACTATGTTTTGTGGATTTACTCTTATGGTTTTTTAATGCAATAACGGCTAATCCACACTAGTGAGGTACTGGCCAGCTTTTTCTGACTCGCACCCACCCACGTTTGTGAAAAACAATCCAACGCAATCTAGAATCTTTTTTAACCTGAACCCGTCTGACCCACCGATGTAAGTCAACATCACTACCTCTCAAGCTGTCAAACATGACAAGACCCAAGTGACAAGTATTGCATCATGGGACTTATGTAAACCTGCCTGGCTCGCCAAGCCCAGAGGAAAATTGTATTGCTCAGTGTTTGCCTTTTCATGACTCAGGGGTTCTGTAGTTCTCAGTAGGACTGCACGATTAATCGAATTAAAACCGCAATGGTTGAAATTTAAGTAAATAAATTTTGCATATTTCAGAGTTAAACTTGTAATCAAAACATATATTGAGAAAAGCGCATGAACCTGCTTTTGGCAATAAAATAAATTCTTACAAGAAACAGTTGTGCAGTAAAATTAAATTATGATTATATTTTTATAAATACTCTTTCTTTATTTTACAAATATTAAATATTACAATATTTTGTTTAATATTTTTTTTATTTATAAAAGGAATTATTATTATTATCCCAGTCATATTGATATATACAGTAATAACAAATTGCAATTAGATTCTTTCCCCAAATTGTGCAGCCCTAGTTCTCAGTAAATTTAACCAAGCAAGACTGATGATTCTCCTAAAACTCCGTAAGAGAAATGAACACAAAAAATTAGAAAAGTTTTGACACACAGAGTATAGAGCTGTAAAATTAATTGACAGGATAGCTGATATAATTTGTTTTTGGGAAATTGTTTATATTGAAATATCTGACTCTGAGGGTAGACTTGGGAAATCAGTGCACAGTCATTTTCCTGAGATCTTTTCTGAAACTCGGAGATACATGTGAGATTCTCCTTTTTCAGGAGAATGATCTGAATTTTGTCTATTTTTAAGAGCAATTTATTTTATATTAAAAAGTTCTCATTTTTTATTTTTTTCCCCCTATGGTAGGACTTGAGCTTTGTCATAGCCACAGACAGTGGATTTCATTTTGGATTGATATCCAGCGGTATTTTAATTTGCCCAAACTGCAGGTATGAGTCAACCTGCGCATCAGCCCTGCAAACCTTTTGTCTCCAGTGTACCTCTCCATTTTCTGCCATATTCTCTCTTTCTCTGACTGTCTGAGAGGTCTTGATAACTTAAGAGTGTCAGACAGAGTTTCTTTGTGTTATCTAGAGGAGGAAAAAAACACTTTTGCTTCACTTCAAAACAACTCTGTCCAGTTTCTTTTCTTCTGGTGCTCATAATAACGAGCGCTTTCTCAACCACCATTATTAGGTATAAAGGGGACTGTGTCTGTGTGTACAGGTTTGGCTATACTTGTGAGGGCCAAATTTCCTCACTTGTATAGCGAAATATTATGACAACTGACTAGTGAGGACATTTTACTGGTCCTCACTAGTTAAAAAGGCTTATATAAATCAGCCAAAACATGTTTCTGTGATTAATTTAGGGGTAGGGGTTGAGTTAGGTGATAGAAAATATGAATAACCTGATATAGAATCTGTGGAAGTCTATGCAATATCCTCACTAATATAGGGAAACAAACGTGTGTCTGTGTGTGTGTGCACGCTTGTGACTCACGTCTCCTTTATCTGAGACACTGGTGAATGAAGTAGGAGGAAAACACATAAATGAGTTAGTGACTAAATCTGAGGGACCAAATACACTCATACTGAAGTGTCATGCAATGATAGGGATTTTATATCGCATAGCCTACCTTCTGTATGTAGTGTGTAATTATAAGCAGACTATTAAGTTTCTTAGCATATACATTCAGCAAGTGATTGAGTTATTATGTTTCATATTATTTAATAACAAGGGAGGGAGAATGATATGAAGTACAACATAATGCAGCAGTTAGCATCTGATCGAATTAAAGCAGAACACAGAAACTAGACTTAACATATATTCTTATAGAAGTAGATAGGGGATGTGTAACTGCGCACTGAGTATGCTTGATTATGCTCTCTTGTGCTGTGATTCCTTGGTGTGTGAAAGCAGGTGTCGGGTTCCAGCCCCCACTAAGCTCTGTGCTAATCACCTAATTAAAGTAATTACCTGCCTAAAACCCATGTTTTTGACATTTGGCACACATTGAACCACTCTAAAACTGCTGGACTATCAGACAGGCAAAGATCAGAGCACTCTAAGGTCTCACCGATTGGCTGTGACCTTCGGAAATCAGCTGTGATTGGCTTGATTTGCTCTGGTTGAACTGACTTTTTTATTGGCTGTATAATTAGCTGCAACTGACTCTGATTGGTGGTGTCCAGAAGCCTGCATTTTTTCACCTATGGCCTTGTCCCAAATGCTGCCTGAGCCTTTCAGGTCCTGGTCAGAGTCCACACTTTTTGGCATAATGGCATAAATGGTGATACGTACCAGGTTTTTGACAGATGAATGTATTATATTAATTATTTCCATTGTATATCAATATTACAATACCATAATCTAATACAATTGTTTTCATATAATAATAATAATTAATTGCTGAAAAAAATATTTTATATTAATTCTCAGTTATTTCAATGGTATATTATTATTTAATATTATAAAAGAATAATACAAATAATATTTTTTTTATTATTTTGGGAGTGGTGACTAATGATAATAATGATGTTATTTTATTTTCCACTAATAAATATATATTATTTTCCAATAGTAGAAGTAGTAGTAGTAGTAATAATAATATATAATAATAATAATAATAATAATAATTATTGGAAAATAATAAGCTAGATTAATTAATATTTATTTTGATTATATTTTACAACAATCTAAAATCATACCAATTTTATCATTACTATTTATATTATTTAATATGATGTAGGTATGTGTGCTCACTTTTTCATCTCTTATTCATTTGCACATATGTATATAAATGAACTCCAGTCATAACTACTGAGACTAAAAAAAGAACCTTATTCAAGATCACCCTTCCCGTCCTGACCCACTACCCTTTAATATACTGCTGGTATCTGCACACTGCCCTCTAGTGGTGGCCTGATGGGACTGCAATGATGCTGTATTGCGATTGAGGCCACTGAAGGGGCTCCCATGACACCACTCCCTGAGATTCTTTTTTTCTTTTTATTATAACATTAAATGTGTTTTTGTGCATTAACAATGTTCTCTGTCATACTATTCCTTTGAAGATGAGAGAAAGACGTATTCATTATTTCGAACACACAAAGAGAGCACCCCCAATACTGAAGATGCAAAAAGCTGTCTGTATGTGTGTATTTCGGGTGTGTGCGGTGATGGCAGGGGCTGCACAATGTCCTTGGGGCAACGTTCACCTCCTCTTCTCAGCCAGTGCCCTGGAGAGCCCTGCTGTCAGGTCTCATAGCACGATCAGCCCACAGAGACCAGCCCTGCCAGCCTGGGAGGAGGGGGCAGTCTGGGAGCATGGCATTCTGGGAGGTGCGGTTTTCCCTGGTTGGCCTTTTCCCTCTGTGCCACCTAAGGGGGGGAGGGTGAAGGGCCTGCCATTGCTACTGCTCGATCACCCTCTCTGTGTGAAGGTCGCACACAGAAAGCCTCCAGGAGAAGAAAGCAAGAGCAAAAGAGAGAGGAGGGAGAGGGGACAGGGATGAGAGAAACTAGAAAAGACTGGAAAATATACACTGTAAAAAATTACCGTGATTTTAACAGTAAAAGACTGTAAAAATGCTGCGGTGAAAAACTGTTAATTGGTTTATAGAAAGTTTCCGTACTATATACGGTGAATAACTGTAATAGATCTAACGGTACATTTAATGTAATTTTACGGTAAAATACCGTTAAATTCACAGTTTTTGAAAGTGAAAAATAACAATTAATTGTAAAATTTACAGTGAAAAACCGTAAATTGACATTCCCACAATTCCCTGCGTGACACTTCACATTTGATATATTTTTGTTGAAATAACTCTATTTCTTCTTAGTTTTTCTCATTTTTTTCTAATCAGTTATGTACATTAGGGTTTTATGTTACATCTAATGTTGTTAAATTAATGTTTATTGCATTTTTAAAATTTCATGCATGTTACCATGATGGTGTTTAGTGTGTGTGTGAATGACACTGTGTGCACCTTCTATATGTTAGTGTTGTCCTTCTCAGCTTGTGGAAAAGCTGCTTTTGATGAACTTTGATTCATCATGTGACTCTTATCACCACTGTGTTTGGTGACTGTCAGTGTATTATAAAGATACAAAACAGATATTAGTACTTCATTAGGTTGGTAAATTAACATTATATCAGTTAATGAAATTACTGAAATCCAATGTTAAATATACATATTTAAAATGTAAAATTCACATGTTACTCCGTAAGTATGTTTACGGTTGGATGTCATTTTTACAGTATTGTTCTGGTAACCACAGCTGCCGGTATTTTTCCGTAGAAACAACGGGATTTTTTTTTACAGTGTAGAGAAGGGGGAAAGATAAAAGGGAGGCATTGCTCTGTTCTAAAACCTACTACTGTGCTGCTTTGCTCCCTACACCCTATTTCTGAACCCAACTAAGTGAACAGCCTTCATGTTGCATGCACACCATATATCCTAAGTGGATTTTTGTTGTTACGCTCCCTTGTTTCTGCTTCTCTGTTTAATCTCTCCTAAAATATTTGCTGACTCCTTTCCTTTCCTTTGGTTGTCAGATTGCGGAGACATACGCATTTCTTCCACGTGAGGCGGTGACTCGTTTCTTGATGAGTTGTGGAGAATGCCAGAAAAGGATGCACATCAACCCCAGCACTGCAGAGTTCAAAGGTCAGGCACCATTCTTGCACTTTCATGTCTAGATTTGCCATTTTTAATGATTTCGCACCATACACATGAATATGTACTGCTGAGTAAATTGGTTGTTTTTGTTCATTTTATCATTAATTAAAGTTTTGGGAGTGCATCCCCCTTTAGCGGTAATTAGGAAAGATTAGGATTCCAAAATCTTCATGAAAGTCACACTGTTTTTGATGAGCCACAGAGGCAAGACTAAAATTCTGTGCTTTTACGGGCCCCTTGTAATTAATGCATGGATAATCCGACCCACGCGCTTCCCACAGTAAACATCTGATTAACAAAAAAAGAATGAAAAATAATGCTGAAGGAAATATGCACGCAATCCTTCAAGACATGACATAGCAGAGGCTCATGTGATGACCTTCAAATATGCCTTCTCTCTGGATATTTGCATCATTATTTAATTCAGAGATAGTAGAGCTGTTACAATCACAACTTCATTATTGTCTTAGTGTTTTATGACTCATTAAATCAGCTCAGCAATAAATACCTTTCCTTGCACACAAATCAGAAAGGGTCATTTTCCCACAGCTGTGATATTGTACTCTATATGCTGTAAGTCAGCTATCTGCGCAGACGTGACGTCGGTCTGCCATTAGTCACATACTGACGTGACTAATTCACACTGACACAGATAAGCTTGATTTCTATTGATCTAAAATATATATTTGCAAACAGCAATACACAAACTCAGAACCTAATTCATATTAACAAAACACGATTTGCAAATGCACAACCAAATTTGCGCATTTGCGGAGAATGAATGTTAAACAAACTTTGAATTGTCAATTAGCTATTCAGCTCCTGCTTGCAGGGGTTCTGAAGGGTAGATTCATCCCTGATCTCCAAAGCAGTTTATAGAATAAAGATTTGCTATTGAATTGTTCACACTATATTGCAGCTGGGAACTCTGTATAGAGTCAGAACATCTATGTCCAAACAATAGCCTGTCTGTATTTATTGTGTTTGATGTTAACAAAGACCCGAGGGGGTTTCATCAGGGTCTGTTGGAGTTCTGTCTCAAGAGCACCTTCTAGGGGACCGAACTGAATCATGCACACTATTGAGAATGGGATTGAGTGAAACAATATTGGCTTTTTAAATTAATAATTACAAGTAGGACATGTTTGAAAGGAGTCTTATGAATTAGCTACAGTTTTTTTAAGTAGTAATCTTTTTGAAGAAAAAATATGTTTGGGGTCAGTAAGAAATTAATACTTCTATTCATTTAGGATGCATTAAATTGATCAAAAATGACACCAAAAAGATTTATAATATTACAAAAGATTTCTATATCAAATAAATGCTGTTGTTTTGTATTTTCTATTCTGTAGAAAAAAAATCAGGAATAAATTACATTTTAATTGTAATAATTTTTCACATTATTGCTGTTTATTCAATGTTTATTCAATAAATGCTGCCTTGCTAAAAATAACTACGACTGCTTTCAAAATGATTTGAACGACTGCTTCATCCACAAACTTTTGAATGATATTATGTATATTAATTATAAAAAAAAAAAAAAATGAAAGTAAAAATTAAAATCTGCTCTCTTTTTTTCACCCACAGAGAATGACCGGCCCACCTCCCTGGTCCCAGACCTCATCGATTACAACATGCCTCTCACTGCCACCTATCTAAAACAGATGAAACTACAGTGCATGAACACTAATGAGCAGGTAGGTAGAAACCAAGCAAGAGAGTGAGAGATACAAGAGCGCTGAAGAGAGAAAGAAAGCTTTGTTTACAATACGTCAAAGATGTCAGATTTTTTGAATACATTCAGTGTAAAGTAATTCAATATTGATGTGTCGTTACCGGTCTGTGTGTTTGCTGACTGCTCCTAAACCTGAGTTTTAGAGACAATATATGGTATCATGATTCTAAATATTCCCTAGTATCTGGGCAAAGAATTTAATGTAAAAGTCACTCAGCTCAAAGGAACTGCGACAAGGCCTTATGGTGCAATGTGTGGTTGTCAAGGTAAACTCTTATAGACATGGTTGCCTCAGCAACAGTATATGTGAAAGCCTAGAATAGCAAGAGGCTGGATGTGTCTGTGGGTCACTGTGCTGTATAAATGGGGTGATGATAAACACACAACCCCCATCCTTGTGAAAGACAGTTCCTTATAATGCTGAACTAAAACAGTACATGAATGTAATTGTATCGCTGAAACTAAAGAGCACATATTTCTCATTGTAGAATATGCTCATAAAAGAAAGCTCAAGGTGCATCAGGATTCATCACTGGGCCAAATGCATTTATAGCTCACCTAAAAGCCATCAAGATTTTTTTTTTTTTTCCAGGATCACTTTAATTCTTGTCTGCATCTCAGAAGAAAGACTGGCATTGTAGTTAGGAAAGCTTTCTAAGATTGGATGCAAAGGGTAAAACATCCAGAGGAATGTCTAAAGGCCGTTTCTTTTCTTCTTTTTGATTTTATTGAATATATTAATATAATGTAATCTGCTGTTTGAATAGGCAGTTTTTATCAAAAATTCTTCATAAACAAGTCACGATCCATTTCTAGATAACTGCAGTAAAGACTCCTATATTAATAAGAATATAGTTAGATATACAGTCAAACCAAAATTTATTCAGACACCTTGAACATTTCATTCATTAATACGGTTTATTCACTATAGTTTCAAAAAAATGGTAATAAAATATGACAAGGTCTCAGAGTTAAACTGTGACAGAAAAAATTGTAAAATTGTAAAACTGTATGTAAGCAAAACATGGTCAAGTCAAAGTGTCTGAATAATTTTTGGTTCCAAATTTTTATCAATTTTACTGGTAGTCCACTGTATGAAGAATTTTTGGGTATAATATGTCACAGTTTACTTTATTTTGCTATCCTCGCTTACATAAACTATAGTAACTAGTGCCTAGTATAGGCCTGCGGATAGGGGGCGCCGTTGTATTACTTTCTATAAAATGAAAAAAAAAAACTATACAATTAGTTGTATGGAGTTGGATGATTTGTTGGTCACAAAGAGCAGGATTTTTTTTTTCTTGCTAGTAAGATCATGAACGACATGTGATTTTCTCTAGCTGCCCTTCTATAAAACCTAAACCTAAATTATTATACCTATAATGAGAATTTAATTGTTGTATTTGTTTAGGCTATTTGTTTTCATGTTCAAAATAAGATCTAAAATATGTAAATATGTAAAATAAATATAGGTAAAAATGAGATGCAAAAACTTAGAGTGCCATTATTCCTCTGCATGTCAGGTGGCAACCAATCAGATTACTTTGGTTGAAGATTGTTTGGAGTGTGTCTGTTGTATTGTCTCTTGCTTAAAGTATTTCACCATTCAACTATAGGATGTGTTCTGGGATCAACATTCCTATCAACCAATCAGATTTCAGGGCTAAAGTTAGGATTAGGGGCTCAAACAAGGTCCTTATCAACAAATAATTTCTCTCAGATTATAGGGTAGGGTAGGTTATGTTAGTATTTGGTCTTACCTTTAGACAGCACACAAACAGGCCGTCTGTTGTTCAGTGATGTCAGATGCATATTGCACTTTCTCCATCTGGCATGCTCAGTTTTAATTGGCTGGATTTACGCAACTTCTGGAGTGGGGGCACACAGGATTTTTTCCGTTAGTCCGCCAGGAAACAAAGGTACCAGGCTCATACAATGAACGCTGTTGAGGATAAAATAATCAATGGATTTGTCAATTTTTGCAAGGTTAGTGACATCAAATCTTTGAAATATACTCAGAGGTTTACAAGTAAACTTCGTATATAAGAATCATATATTATTTTTTGTTACATTACTATTTAAAAGTTTGGGGTCTGTAGGATGTTTTGAAAGAAACATCTTCTGCTCACCAAGGCTACATTTATTTGATCAGAAATACAGTAAAAATAGTAATATTGGGAAATATTATTACAATTTAAAATAACTGTTTTTTATTTTAATATATTTTACAATGTAATTTATTCCTGTGATGCAAATATGAATTTTCAGCATCGTTACTCCAGTCTTCAGTGTCACATGATGCTTCAGAAATCATTCTAATATGCTGATTTGCTGCTCAAGAAACATTTCTTATTATTATCAATGTTGAAAACAGATGAAACTGTCACAGTTTTTATTCAGGATCCTGTGATGAATAAAAAGGTAGAAAGAACACCATTTATTTTATTTATTTATTTTTTTTTGTAAAAGTCTTTACTGTCACTTTTGATCAACTTAATGGATCTTTGATGAATAAATTTTTTTTTTTTTTTTTAACTAAAGCAAATTTTACTGGCCTCAATCTTTTGAAGAGTGTATGTCTATGAAATCATCAGTTCTTTTTGGACAGACAGAAATTTAAAAATTTTATATTTAAATTTAATTTAAGTGTACACACAATTTCTGCTTGTTTAATATTGATTTATGGCCTACTTGACTAAATCACTTACTTAGCTTATTTTCTTCATTATCCTCTCATCTCCCTCTTAATTATTTTACGTGCACCTTTATTCCTGCGTCTGCATTGATCTTTTCTTTCTCCTGCCTTTTTTTTTTTCTCTTTCTCATTGCTTGTGTTACTGATGCTCCACTTGGTACCTAATGGAGTCAGCACCGCACACATCAGTCCACTAAACAAACCTCAGAGGGAACCCAATTTTTCACAAGGCTAACTATGAATCACACGGATCCATGTTTACAGCGTGTGTGTGTGTGTGTGTGTGTGTGTGTTAGCACATGCATACATATTAGTCCACAGCTGTACAGGACAGTGTGAAATCACTTTTTTTTTTTCAAATAAACACCTGTCATAATTTCAGTCTGTACTTTTGATAATAAATGTTGGGATCATGATGATGACCAGCATAACACCTATCACATGGAACCAATATTTCAAGCTTCAAGTTTTCTGTCACAGTACTGTACATTTCAGAACAACTCTCAAGCTCCAAATAATCCAATACTTGATAAATCTGTTATGTTACACCACTTAATTTGTGACCATTAGCTGATCTGTGGGGTCCCAGGATGTTTGTCCCTGAATTCCTTCCTGTTAGCAGTGCAGTGCTGAATAGGGAAGTGATCCTGTGTGTTTCACATGGAGAGGCAATACGCAATGACCGTTTGCGGGGTGAAATCAGACTGAATTTTTCTTTTCTTACCTTCTCTTGAGCACCACTCATGATTACATTCAGCCTGCTCTACTCTTCACTTTACCATGGTAACAATAAACACAGAACCAGTGACATATATAGTGTAGAGGCCGGATTTGTGTCTGATTGAGTTTGTGTGTGTGTGTGTGTGCGGGAAGAGAAAGACTCATGGTAATGCCAAATGATGCTAAATAAATTGAGCTTATTAGTAAGTAGAATTTACTTTTAATTTCAGGGCAAGTTAAAGTGTTTTAATAAATAAAAATTGTTTGAGTGGCCTGCTGAGAATGGAGTAACTTTGATGCCCAGGGGCTTGAGGGTCTTTTGGAAGAAGAAGGAGATGAATTATATTCTGCGTTCCGGTGTGTGTTACTGTTTGTGATAAATATGAGGAACTGTCACAAATGAGTGGGGGTGGTTGCTAGTCTTTAACTCAGCAGCTACAAGATTAGCAATGGTGGCATTGTGAAGGTTTGATCTGAGCAGATGGGTGGTACAGGGTGTATTATGGGTTTTGCTGGACATTTAGGGAGGGGTTGTGAGGGGAGGCTATGAAGAAAGCATTGATGCTAACTTCACCAGAAGCTCTAGAACCTGCTGTAAGTCACAGCGAACTTTCTCGCAGCTTCATTGTCATGACAACGGCGGAGGTAGAGAGGTGTGTTCACGCTTATAGCGTAGGTGAAGACAAGGGTCACGATGTGATTTGCTATGCATTCAGCCTGCTAAACATGGACCAGCACTTATACTGACACACACACACATGTCAGCGTGCATACATGATGCAGATCATATTTAAAAACGTTTGGTCGTTTCATCTATGATGGTAATTTAACATTTTGATTTGAATACACTGATAGCAAAAAATATGTTAAATAACAATATTTTTTAGAAAAAAAAAACATCCGGGGGAAAAAAATGAGCTCTAAGATGCTGATCACTGGTAAAATTAGGTGCTTTTTTTTACTTTTGCATTTTGAACTTTTTTCAACACATTTATTAAAAAAAAGAATTGGCAGTACTTCGGTATACCCTTTATATGCTTTTTCTGGGTGTCTGTTTTTTTATTTTTTCAAGGACTGTTTTCACATGTTATTTTATATTGATACTTGTATGTTCGACATGTTACATACATATATATATGTGTGTAACATGTCGAACATATGTTAGAGTTTGGTCTGTTACAGTTCATTTTGAATATTATTGTTAACAAACATTTTATTTTCGTCAAGAAAAACTAATTTTTGTGAGAGTAGAATGCAACACTGACTACATTTTATAATAAATATAACTAAAACAAATTTACAATTTTGAAATTGAATGTTATTTTTGCATTTTCATTATTAATATTTTGAATCGAAATGTTCAGTTTTCATTTTAAATTTAAGTTAAAAAATTTTAAACCTAAAACTATTTCTAAAAGTTTTAGTCATTTTTATGTGCTTTTGCTTTTAGTAGTTTTTTTAATATTTCTATATAGCTTTAATTAATATTTATTTTAGTTTTAGTAATTTTAGTACGTAAACTTATTTTAGTTGAAGTTAATTTTCATTGATGTTCATCTAATATTTATATTTCTTTTTTTTTTTTTAAGCTTTATTTTGAATACCAAGCTTTAGTTAACAATAACAACACTAGAAATCTGACACTGCTGTGAAAGCATACATATATTTTATGGAGCT
Organism: Megalobrama amblycephala; assembly: GCF_018812025.1. NCBI lineage: Eukaryota > Metazoa > Chordata > Actinopteri > Cypriniformes > Xenocyprididae > Megalobrama > Megalobrama amblycephala. The sequence continues at coordinate 20,136,861 of NC_063055.1, read as the reverse complement.
CTCTGCAACTCCTAACCAGAATATGATTTCTGAAGAAAACAATACATCTCTCTTGTTCTTCTCATCCTGTGTGTGCATCTTTTGGGTTTTGGCTCCAACAGGGTTAAAAATAGCTCCCCTCGTATTCACTCATAATTTAAGAGGCTCCTCCTTCTGTCTCCATCCCAGGATACAGAGTTTTCTCAAAAAAGGATACACTGAGATGATAATGGACTGAAGAAAGTGTTTGTAAAGTGAGATGTTGCGTGACAATCTTACACTTAGCACCATGGTTGAACCAAACAGGAAATGTAGAATGTTTATTTTGACACAGGTTTGAGGACTTTGCCTGTGTCGAGATGTTGTGGAGGAGATATGGGAGAATCTGGTGATGATAGTGGGGTGGGTGAGCTTGATTTTGTACACAGAATATCCTGAGCTCTCTGACTTCCTCCTCCTCCCCCCTCTCTTTCTCTCTCACATACATACAGGATGAGAGTTCGGTAAGCAGTGAGGATTTGGACATGGCTGAGCCCGCGTGGGTCTCTACTGAGCGTGCTCCAACCGCAGAGCCTAGCAGCCCCACCGCCCCATACACAGAGAGGATGCCTACACCCCCACAGCCCAGCATTAAAGAGGAAGAAGGTACGATGTCTCTTACTCACTCACACTGTGTTTATGTAGCTGTACATTTCTTTGAAATAACAGCCACCTTTACCGACGTTTGTCAGAGAAGACTTTGTATTGGTGAGAGTCTGATAAGTGTCTTATAAAGCTGATGTTGAAGAGGTGCCTGAAGGCCCATTATAGCCCTTTTCCCAGCACTTCAGCCTCTCTTGCTCTCTTCCATTACTCTCTGGACAGATTCCGGTTAAATGGATGTCTGGGGTATGCAGAGCCATGTCGAGACAGCCTTATTTTTTTAATTTATTTTATTTTTTTCATTTTGGTTCATATGTGAAAATCTTCAGTGTGAAGTTCTGTAATATGTGTCAATCTCAATTTTCTGGGCTTCTGCAACAGATAGATAGATAGATGACAAATTTAAGAATGTATTCTATTCTCAATCTGAATATTATCTATATAATGTTATTTCCTCTTTATCATCAGTGTCATTGTTCATGTAACCAATCTGTAACGCAGAATGTATACAATCATTTTGGCAAAGGCTCCCATATATGCGGATGAGGGTAAACAACTGCAAGACTACAGGGTTGTTGACCCTGCCCCCTTTTTTGAATTGAGCACACTTCCTTCTTTTCACCAGCACGCTCTCTCTGTCTTTTCTCTTGTCAGCTGAGTGCAGGGGGGCTGGGGTGGCGTATGAATGGGGCAGGAGAGAAGAGGATGAGGGCAGGGGGAGGGGGAGGGGGATGTGGAGATGTTTTTTAAAATGGCTGCTGGGACAGTCGAGGGTCTTACTGGGTGGTAGAGAGGGAGGAAGCAGCTTGGGTCGCTTCTTTTATGGGCTAATCCTGTGTAATCTTGCTCCGAGGGGGCTGCAGGGAGCAGCTCGGCCACACACACAGACGCGTGCCCGCTTGCTCCATCATAAGGAGAGAGAAAGTGACTAAAGGGCTGTGCACATGCTCAGTGCACCTTACCCTTGACGGACAGCTGTAGAGGCCCCTCTGGGAATTATTCTAAAGAGGGATGATAGTATTTTAGGAATGGCAGTCAGAGCTGTGATCATAAAGGTTACCCCTCAGCTCATCATCATGAGCTTTTCTGGTTTTACCATGTTCGTCTTATTGCTGTCTCAGATTCAAAGTTAAAATACTGCTTTAGTGCAACTGCACTTTAAAAAATAATTAAAACAAATAAAATATTTACAATTAAAAATAATTTACTTTTAAATTTTCAAAAGTTTGGGGTTAGTAATTTTTTTATTATTATTTGTTTTCTTTATTTACTGTGGGGTTTTTTTCAGACAAGCCTTGGGCCTTGATGATCATAAGAAACTTATTTTTAAAAAAATTACATGTTTCACTGACCCCAAACATTTGAACAATAGTGCATTAGTGTACTCACAAATTTACAGGTTTCTCTTCCTGAAATAGTGAATAAAATATATTGCAGAATGCAAATTGAGCATACTACACTTATTGTCATGTTGTCGTTGTCATGTGACCTACAGCATCAGTTGTGCCATTGACACTCATGGGATTTTAAAGTGTCCATTGGATACACACTTCAGAATCACATAGATCATCTGAGTACTTTTGCTTTCTGTTTTATGAATACTATGAATTCAGACATACACTTTTCACATACTGTTCTTCGCCTACTATATAGGAAATGATGCATATTCTGATGCCTATATACATGAAAAGGGAGGAGGGGGTGGGGGGGTATTGGTGGGCTGGGATATGTCTCTTCCCAACTTCTGGTTTCAATAGGAAATGTCAGCAGGAAAAAAAGCTGTGCTCATCAAACAATGTCATGGTGTCTTTTAAGGTAACAACAACATATTTTCCCTATTTATTGAGAATTTGACTCTTGCAAACACATCAAGACTGTCTGGGACTGGTTTATTATTTTGATATAGCTTTCATTCCATGCCGTTATCATGTGTGTTCTCCCACAGGCACACTTTTGTATGGCTACCAGTACTGCCCTTATTTACTCAAATCTGCGTGGTAATTTTGATATCTGCACTGTCTGCTGTGGTTGTTATGGGATGTGTTTATGATCCACTGCTTGTGTTTTGCAAAATAATGAGGCTTTTTCCCATCCTGTACTCTATATAAATGTAACCATGCACTAATGGATCCCTCCCTTGACTCATGGCAGACTGTTGTGCTGTTTAGAGACACACAGGGCAAGATGATGATTTAACCCACACTCTACCATTACACCCAGCATTCAGAGAGGAGCTGTCCTTTTCTGTGTTTATGTCATTAGTTCCTGACATATTATATTTTTCATTTAGACCAATGTCATTGTCCACACAGTGCCTGTCTGTGTCTGATTGGATATCTAAAACATAACCTAAAAAATCTAAATGTACTTTGTGTGAATATCTAAGTTAACAAATATCTCATTTAATATGACTGAATCAAAAGGGTGACAGTACACAAATGCAAGTAATTTAAAAGGCCATGTTGAAATAAATCATTAAACTTACAATTGTATGTTACTAGTTGTATCAGTTTACTTAAGAAGCAAATTTGCATTAAATATGAAAACTCTTCAAAAGAGTTTATAATTCAGTGTATGTTGAATCAAATGATTTTTTTTTTTTGTTATAGTAATTTTCCTTGTTTTAAGAATAGGACTAGCATTTTAGTAATGTTTATGCTTAAAATATTTTTCTTATTTTTTGCTTCTTAAGTAAATTTAACTTGTTTAGGAATGTTTACACTATTGTTCAAAAGTTTAGGGTCAAAAAGTGTCCGTAAAGATTTTTAGAATGTTACAAAACATTTCCTTTTTTTAAATAAATGCTGTTCTTTTCAATTTTCTATTCATCAAAAAATCCACAAAAAAATATTAAGCTGTTTTCAACATTGATAATAATAATAATAATAAAAATTGAGGACCAAATTAGCATTTTAGAATGATTTCTGAAAGATCATATGACACTGAAGATTGGAGTAATGGCTGCTGAAATATTCAGGAAAAAATACATTATATTAAAATATAAATCAGTTATTTTAATAATATTTCACAATATTACTGGTTACTGTATTTTTGATCAAATAAATCCTTATTTATTTGATCAAAGCCTTGGTGAGAATAAGAGCCTTTCAAAAATATAAAAAAATTGTACCTTCCCAAACCTTTTAATCGTAGTGTACATATTTTTACTGGAAACAAGACTATAAAAATTTTTTTGCAGTGTACACTACATGCAGAATGATGTCTGGTCATCTCATCTCTTTTTTTCAGCATGTCTTACTTGTTCTGTTCTCTGTTGGATGAGAAGGAATTTTATTTCTTTTTCATCTTTCCCTCCTTCCCCCAGTATGCTCTCTTTTTCCGAATACTTCCTCCCTTCCACTCAGACACCCTAAAACCCCACACCCATCTCGTTCCCCTCATCCAGCTGTCTCTCTCTTCAACTCTGCCTCCTTCCACTGGTTTGACAGTTGACCCCAATGTTGCTTTCCAGTTCACACAAAAACCTTCACACAACACACTCTCCTTCCCCCATTAGACGTACACTGACACACTTACATATAGACCCCACATTCACTTGTGTGCGACTTTATGAACACGCATTCAAACATTTCATTCTGTCTCTCTCTCTCTCAGATGATTCCTCTTCAGAGAATGGCAGCACAGTTAATGGTCTCCCTGCACTGACTCCACCTGGTGGTGCTGCCATGGCGACAGGAGGAGTTCCTGCATCTGAGGGGGTGGTTCCATACGGAGAGGTGAACGGTAATGGTGCCGCAGCGCCGCTGGACTTCAGCACTACTTCATCGTCCTCTTCCTCACAGGAGGGACAGCAGCCTGTCAACCTGAGCGACAGACTATTGCCCGGGGTGACGCTTGGATCCTACTCATCTGACCCTAACAGAAAATTCCCTGTCAAAACTGAGTACGGTAACAAGGTATGAGACTAAATTTTTCAATTTAAAGTAATAATAAGGATAATGGTTTTCAGATGGAGGTTTTGACTTTTGTACATACTGTATGTTCTACAGTCACCTCAGTACAGCTCAGGAAGCTATGACTCTGTGAAGACGGAACTGAGCACGTGCGGGGAAGACATGACCCCCGGTCGCTCTCAGGTCATAGACGACGATGATGACGATCACGATGACCATGATGACAGCGACAAGATAAATGACGCTGAGGGCCTGGACCCTGAACGACTTAAAGCTTTTAACGTGAGACTGACTCCCTTAACCGCTTTCTCTCTCATATTTGATATGGTTTACATTAGATTTTGTATTTTATTCGTCTTTTCAAGCTACATTGCTTAAGTTTATAGGTACAGTGGTACAGTTTGAGAGTCACATTTGACAGTCTGGGATTCAAAATCTGTTTCATCTTGGAAATAAACAGAAAGTTTTAGTATTTTGAAAGAAAGATATCAAAGAAACTTTATGTAAAATAGATAAGAAATTTTATTTCAGTCATTTTGGGCTAGTCTCAAGTCATGCTGGTGTGGATCAGGTTCATTATCAAAAATAAAACTAACAACATTTTTTTTTTTTAATTGAAATGAAATGAAAGTAAAATGAAATATAATTATTAGATGAAAAAATTAAACTAGTCAAAAATTAGAAATGTTGCTATGGCAGCTAACTGAAGTTAAAGTACTAAAATTAGTAGCTGGAAAAACTAAAACGTGAAAGCAAAAAAACAGACAAAGCAAATGCGATAACATACTGAAAATCATATTCATTTTTCAATTTCCTTTCAAATTGTTATGCTAATATAATTTACAATGAGGAAAAAACTGTATTATAAAAAATATAAGCATTTCAGTAGCCTGCTGAACCCTAATTATTAGCATCTTAATCCTAAATCAGAAGTTTCTTCAGTTACATTTCTTCATCCCCTTCATGTTTACATCTTCCTTTTCCTTTTCTGATTCAATGATATGTTTTATTTTCCGTCCTCTTTTCTTTCCTTTGTTGAATTGCTCTTCATGTTTTCAGATGTTTGTGCGGTTGTTTGTGGATGAGAACTTGGACCGGATGGTTCCAATCTCAAAGCAGCCCAAAGAGAAAATCCAGGCCATCATTGAGTCCTGCAGCCGCCAGTTCCCAGAGTTCCAAGAACGTGCTCGCAAACGGATCCGAACCTACCTCAAATCCTGTCGCCGCATGAAGAAGGGTGGCTTTGAGGTATGGAAACATGTGCATTTGTACATATATTGACAAACAAACACACACATCTGCCATAATTTTCTGTGCTATTACAATACCACAGATAATCCATCCAAATGTTTCATATATTAAATCTTAAAAATGTTGTTTGTGCTACACACCATTCGATAGCATACTACTGCCCTCTAGTGGATGACAGAGTCACAGGCAGTCCTTGAGTGCCACAGCACTGAGCCTGATTTAACTCATGAACTCCATGACCTGAATGTGAGCTAGATAGGAGAAAGATAAAAATGTGCAGTGCTGTCATGTAATTGAGAAAAACATGCTTGTGATGTGAACACTAAGCAAACCAGGACTAAATGTATTGTTTTCTTTTTTGTTCCTGACTAAAATAACCAAGAGAACACTTATCAACACTTATTTTCTGCATCTCATAGGAATTAAATGCTGTCAAACAGGCATTTCTAGAAACTATGGTGCTGGTGGAGCCAAAGAAGCTCCAAAAATCTAATTTTACTGTGTAGCTATGCAAAACATGTTTTCAGTAATCATAAACCAGGAAGATGCTGGCTACACAGTCATTTTCCTTTTTTGAAAGATATCTTGGTATTGCTTTGAACAGAATATCTATTTGAATGCATTCAGTTCCAGAGAAAAGCTAAAAATTATACAGAATTTGTTTTTCATAACTACAGCAGCTGGTAGCAGTTCACATAAAATATGGGTTAAAAACACCATCCTCTAAGACATCTAGAACATTGTCAGCAATGCATAAAGTGATAACATTTATCTTTTTCTGCCTTGTCCGATGATGTCAGACACGGCCCACACCCCCTCACCTCACCTCCGCCATGGCTGAGAACATCCTTGCAGCAGCGTGTGAGAGTGAAACACGTAATGCTGCTAAGAGGATGCGTCTTGACATCTATCAGGCCCATGTGAGTGCATGTGTGCATTGATCTCTAGATCTTTAATCAAATTAAATTCATTCCAGAATGTTGATTGGTTTTTAGATTACTTGGTGAGACCAGTCTCTTGTTGGTCTTTCTTTGCCTTATCACATTTTTCGTTTCCATGCACTCCTGTTCAGGATGAGTCGGTTACAGCAGACAAGCCAAACTCCAGAGATCCGGCTGCCCTGGTTAACTCAGGCTTCTCACTGGCCGCCACCGCCTACTCCCAGGACCAACTCTACACCAATGGTGGACTTAATTACAGTTTCCGTGGATATGGTACCATTGGCAACAACCTCCAAAACAATGGCACATCACAAACCAATGGTCAGTGAAATGCAGAAATATTTCTTAAAGTTTTTTTTAGTTCTTCATGGTTTACTATTTATTTAAAACAATGTTTACTAAAATAAAAAATAATTCATTTTAATTTGTTCACATTTATATTCTAATCAATGCAATCACCACACTCTCCCAGTTGAGTTAGGTGCCAAGGCCAAAATGTCTATAATCAAAAAAGAAGCTGTCTTCCCATTATGACTTAAAGGGTTAGTTCACCCAAAAATGAAATTTCTGTCATTACTTACTCACCCTCATGTCGTTCCACACCCGTAAGACCTTCATTCATCTTCGGAGCACAAATTAAGATATTTTTGATAAAATCCAATGGCTCAGTGAGGCCTCCATTGCTAGCAAGACAATTAACACTTTTAATGCCCAGAAAGGTACTAAAGACATATTTAAAACAGTTCATATGACTACAGTGGTCCAACCTTAATGTTATGAAGCGACGAGAATACTTTTTGTATGCCAAAAAAACAAAATAATGACTTTATTCAACAATATCTAGTGATGGGCGATTTCAGAACGCTGCTTCATGAAGCTTCGAAGCTTTACAAATCTTTGTTTTGAATCAGTGGTTCGGAGCGTGTATCAAACTGCCAAAGCCACGCCCCCCAGTGGTGAAACATAAAAATTTCGAAACACTTATGACTTAACGAAGCCTCGTTTACTCAAATCAAAAACTTTGGCAGTTTGATACATGCTCCGAACCACTGATTCGAAACAAAAGATTCGTAAATAATAATAATAATAATACATTTTATTTATATAGCGCCTTTCCAGGGCTCAAGGACGCTTTACAATGTACAATTATCAAGGAAGAGATAATACAAGTAGACAGTGATGAAAAACAATAATGGAAAGCTTCGAAGCTTCATGAAGCAGTGTTTTGAAATCGCCCATCACTAGATATTGTTCAATAAAGTCGTTATTTTGTTTTTTTGGCACACAAAAAGTATTCTCGTCGCTTCATAACATTAAGGTTGGACCACTGTAGTCACATGAACTGTTTTAAATATGTTTTTAGTAGCTTTCTGGGCATTGAAAGTGTTAATTGTCTTGCTGGCAATGCAGGCCTCTCTGAGCCATCGGATTTTATGAAAAATATCTTAATTTGTGTTCCAAAAATGCTCAAAGGTCTTATGGGTGTGGAACAACATGAGGGTGAGTAATTAATGACAGAAATTTCATTTTTGGGTGAACTAACCCTTTAATAAACATAGCAAAAAGCACATTTTTAGAGTGCACACTCTCTTTTTTTTCATATTTATATTAAACGCTACATTATATATTTTTCAACTGCTTACACACATTTTCAAAACTTTGCCTCTTTTTTTCAGAACTTTACACACAAATCCAAGAATTGCACACACAAAATGCAAAATGCCTCACATCTCTTGCAAAATGAAGCACTGCATTCAAAATATCACATCTCAAAAGCAAACATTTGTCTTTTGTTACAAACACCTTTGCCATAATATTCTGTTTTTGGATATATCATACACACAGTTATTCAAAACCTAAAGCTCTTTTTTCATGAGCTCCTATGTACATTTCTCTACAAGATTGAAAGTAATTGGCAGAGAGATTCACGGTAAACACAAAAGCAAGATTAAAACCAAACCTTTTTTTTTTTTTACAGTAAGCATTTGTGGTTGTGAATACAGTATTACAACAGTACGGAAGAAAAGAAATAAAGCAACTATGTGGTTGGACAGAAACAATGGTTGTGTTTGAAAAAGGAAATCAAGATACTTCTTGTTAGATTTTTGTGTGCATAGAGAATTGTGTGTCGTGTTTTGAAAAAAGTTTTTTATGAAATTGAAAACTGAGTTGAAGGCCAAGAATTAGTGTATGGTTCTGCAGATTTGGGTGTTTGAGTGTCAGGTTTCAGAAATTGTGTAACAAGTAAGGGTTTTGTGTGTAAGCAGTTGAAAAAAACTGTAAAAAAAAAGTCACCTTAGTCAATTTATTGGTACTTTTTTTAAGTCCACCTCTTTGAACAACAAGACATAGTAAAATGTCCGTTTCTGTCAGTTTTACAGCAGCAGCAAAAAAAAAAAAAAAAAAAAAAAACACTGTTGTAGTAGTAAATCCTGTCATTGCCACTGTAACATTGGACAAAACATGATAGAAACTTGCAGCTCGGCAATTGAAAGCTGGCTCATATGCACACCATCATTCATTTTGAAATCATGTGATTCGATTTGCGCCTTCCGATTGGTTCTTCTGTGGACTTAGAGGCTTTTGCTGACAAAGGGAAGTGGCGTTTAGCGGTTTCTGCCAACGAACCAGTATTTCTGAATGGGCTGACGCTTGGATTTATCAGATTTGAAGCGAAAGTATTTGATGAACGTATACTATGTGCAGAGAGCATTCGCTCAATATCATTATCTCATTCTTGACGGAGGTGGTGTTTAGCGGCTTTTGCATCTGAACTCTTCATATTGATTTTAATAAATGTCTTTCTTTTTCTTTTAGGTCCTACTGATCTCAGTATGAAATCTTTGGCATCCAACAGCACTTCCTCCTCCAGTTCAAACAGCCATGGTCAGGGTGGAGGGGGCGGAGGGGCATCTGCCCAGCTCAGCCCGCCCGAGGTCACGGCTGTTCGGCAACTGATTGCGGGTTATCGGGAGTCTGCGGCCTTCCTGCTCCGCTCTGCTGATGAGCTCGAGAACCTCATACTGCAGCAGAACTGAGAACTGCACACAGGCTGGTGCTGCCCGTCTCTCTCTCATAAACACACATACACAAAATACATACTATGACAGGAAAGATACATGTAGCTATGTGCACTTGCATACACATACACCTAAAGCCCATAGGCGGAGTTTCACTTCGCTTGGGGGGAGAAAAATGGAGGGGTCAGAAGAAGCTGTATCTGAAGCGCACGTACAGGGTCTAAAATTGATAACATTTACCAGCCATAATTTTCTCAGGTTCACTGGCCATGAACCTGTATTTTCTATATGAAATGCTACCTCTCATGAAAACACTTTTGGTGGCTTAATTAGTATTAATAGTTTAATAGTTACAGAGGTGGGAAAAATTAAATAAAGTTGACAGATTTTACTTGCATTCGGCAAAGGGCAAGTATTATTTTTGGGCTTATATACTATGTAAGGTGCTTTACACAGACTTGTTAATGCACATGAGGGACTAAATGTACTGACACAGGAATTGCAGTCACTGGAATTAATGTTTAATGCACTTGAAGTAGATTGTTAATTCACAGCAAACAGTTTGACAATGTTTACGACCGAGAAGAAGGATACACTAATTTTGCCCAAAACTATTTCAATAATAAAAAGATCATTTTATTGTTTAGATTTAACTGCGCAAAGATTAAACAGTTTTGGCTCTAGACACTTGATTTCCCCTTGCACTCCTCAAACTCCGCCTATGCTCTTCCTGTATACCTAACTATCACACATTGCTCATGACAGCTTTATGTCCATCATAGTGTCTTTATCACATGTCCTTACTTTTGAGTCCATCAGGTCCTAATCCTTTTCGGAGGGCTGAGATGACTTTATAAACATTGTTTCATGATGATCAGAGAACACAGAGAGGTGTCTGTACTCATTGTCTTACATAGAGCACAACACAGTGAGATCTATCAGTCCACCACAGAGAGTCCAGACCTTTCATCTTTTGAGACAAAAAAGCAGTAAGTTTAGGAGTGATGCCCAAAACAAACACACAATGATGTCAACTCCTGCATAAAGTTTACACTATGGCACAAAATATTACTATCATATTAGATTCATGTTTGTCAATGGCATCTTGTTTTATTGAATTTGAAAAGTTCCTCAGATGTTTTAAGGGTTAGTTCACCCAAAAATGAATTTTCTGTCATTAATTACTCACCCTCATGTTGTTCCAAATCCGCAAGACCTTCGGAACACAAATTAAGATATTTTAGAGTTTTATCTCCCATAGAAAACAATGAATTTACCACATTCAAGGTGCAGAGAAGTAGTAAAGACATTGTTAAAATAGTCAACGTGACTACAGTGGCTGAACCTTATTGTTATGAAGTGATGAAAATGCTTTTTGTGCAAAAACAAAACAAAAATTTTGACTTTATTCAACAATTTCTTCTCTACCCTGTCAGTCTCCTACACAGTTGATGCAGTGCAGCGCTTCCGTGTTTACATCCGAACGCTGCCTCATTATTGGCCAACGTTGTTCACAACACCGGCCAATACAGAGTCGGCGTTCTGACTTAGGACACGAAATCTCTGAAATGTGTCTTCAACGTAAACTGCGTAGGAGACAGGGTAGAGAGAAATTTGTTGAATAAAGTCATTATTTTTGTTTTGTTTTTGCACACAAAAAGTATTTTCGTCGCTTCATGACATTAAGGTTGAACCACTGTAGTCACGTTGACTGTTAAAAATGTCTTTACTACTTTTCTGGACCTTGAATGTGGTAGTTTCGTTGCTTTCTATGGGAGATAA